>NW_026280186.1:15000-222500 GCF_023373465.1 Oncorhynchus keta | reverse complement strand
CCTCACTTGCTTTGGCAATGTTAACACATGTTTCCCATGCCAATAAAGCGGATGGAGAGACAGAGGGAGAAAAGAGATAAGAAGAGACAGTACAATCTCACGTCTATCTGTCAGTGTATCCATTCCCTCTGTAAGCCTCCGTAACTCTTCACATTGCACACATCCATAACCTCGTCTCCATTCTCTGTTTACTGTAGACACCTTGTGTAAACGTTATCAACTGAAGCAACAGTATATGGCTAAATACACAACAGTTGCAGTATAAGGCATCCTTCTATTACCGGATATATAGCGGATAGCCCACTGCAGTCATGAAGATTGGATAACAGAACGATTATGACATGACGACTGAATAACTCTCAGAGGCAGTTAGTGTGGTCTGACTAAAGAGGGAGAGATGAAGGGAGAGGATACTGATGGAAGAAACAGCAGCATGAAACTAAGACACAGTGGAATGGACCGTGCGCTCATTATGTTTCTAGGAATAGACCGTGTTCCTAAAACAACGTCATGAAAGGGTTTAACCAGAGACTGCATAAAGGGCTGACAACTACTCTGTGTGTGTGTGTGTGTGTGTGTGTGTGTGTGTGTGTGTGTGTGTGTGTGTGTGTGTGTGTGTGTGTGTGTGTGTGTGTGTGTGTGTGTGTGTGTGTGTGTGTGTGTGTGTGTGTGTGTCTTTGTATTGTACAGTGCCTTGCGAAAGTATTCAGCCCCCTTAAGTTAATACTTTGTAGCGCCACCTTTTGCTGCGATTACAGCTGTAAGTCGCTTGGGGTATGTCTCTATCAGTTTTGCACATCGAGATGCGCTTTTAATGGACCTCTGAGACTATCACAGTGCAGGTGCATTTATACGGAGACTTGATTACACACAGGTGGATTGTATTTATCATCATTAGTCATTTAGGTCAACATTGGATCATTCAGAGAACCTCACTGAACCTCTGGAGAGAGTTTGCTGCACTGAAAGTAAAGGGGCTGAATAATTTTGCACGCCCAATTTTTCAGTTTTTGATTTGTTAAAAAAGTTTTAAATATCCAATAAATGTCCTTCCACTTCATGATTGTGTCCCACTTGTTGTTGATTCTTCACAAAAAAATACAGTTTTATATCTTTATGTTTGAAGCCTGAAATGTGGCAAAAGGTCGCAACGTTCAAGGGGGCCGAATACTTTCGCACGGCACTGTATGGTTGCTGTGTGTGCATTTGTCATGATTCCAACGACTGCAGCAGGCATTGTTCAAGCCTCACACTCTCCATCTGTCCTCAACTTGAGCGCTTTTACACTATGTGGCAACATAAGATAAACCTTGGAACAAAAGTAAGCTAACGGATAAACTGAAGAGTAAACTTAACTTACCTTAAAGAAGCTTCCTCTCCTGTCCATATGACAGTCTGGTCTGGGCAGCGTAGAGGGCAGCGTAGAGGGCAGCGTAGATGGCAGCGTAGAGGGCAGCGTAGAGGGCAGTGTAGATGGCAGCGTAGAGGGCAGCGTAGAGGGCAGCGTAGAGGGCAGCGTAGATGGCAGCGTAGATGGCAGCGTAGAGGGCAGCGTAGAGGGCAGCGTAGAGGGCAGCGTAGAGGGCAGCGTAGAGGGCAGCGTAGAGGGCAGCGTAGATGGCAGCGTAGAGGGCAGCGTAGAGGGCAGCGTAGAGGGCAGCGTAGATGGCAGCGTAGAGGGCAGCGTAGAGGGCAGCGTAGATGGCAGCGTAGAGGGCAGCGTAGATGGCAGCGTAGAGGGCAGCGTAGAGGGCAGCGTAGAGGGCAGCGTAGAGGGCAGCGTAGAGGGCAGCGTAGATGGCAGCGTAGATGGCAGCGTAGGCAGCGTAGATGGCAGGGGCAGCGTAGAGGGCAGCGTAGATGGCAGCAGCGTAGGGCAGCGTAGAGGGCAGCGTAGATGGCAGCGTAGAGGGCAGCGTAGAGGGCAGCGTAGAGATGGCAGCGTAGAGGGCAGCGTAGAGGGCAGCGTAGATGGCAGCGTAGATGGCAGCGTAGAGGGCAGCGTAGATGGCAGCGTAGATGGCGGCGTGGATGGCAGGCGTAGAGAGGGGCAGCGTAGATGGCAGCGTAGAGGGCAGCGTAGATGGCAGCGTAGATGGCAGCGTAGAGGGCAGCGTAGATGGCAGCGTAGAGGGCAGCGTAGATGGCAGTGTAGAGGGCAGTGTAGATGGCAGCGTAGAGGGCAGCGTAGATGGCAGCGTAGAGGGCAGCGTAGAGGGCAGCGTAGAGGGCAGCGTAGAGGGCAGTGTAGATGGCAGCGTAGAGGGCAGTGTAGAGGGCAGTGTAGAGGGCAGCGTAGAGGGCAGTGTAGCTGGCAGCGTAGAGGGCAGCGTAGAGGGCAGTGTAGATGGCAGCGTAGAGGGCAGCGTAGATGGCAGCGTAGAGGGCAGCGTAGATGGCAGCGTAGAGGGCAGCGTAGAGGGCAGCGTAGAGGGCAGCGTAGATGGCAGCGTAGATGGCAGCGTAGAGGGCAGCGTAGAGGGCAGCGTAGATGGCAGCGTAGATGGCAGCGTAGAGGGCAGCGAGGCAGCGTAGAGGCGTAGAGGGCAGCGTAGAGGGCAGCGTAGATGGCAGCGTAGATGGCAGCGTAGAGGGCAGCGTAGAGGGCAGCGTAGAGGGCAGCGTAGAGGGCAGCGTAGAGGGCAGCGTAGAGGGCAGCGTAGAGGGCAGCGTAGATGGCAGCGTAGAGGGCAGCGTAGAGGGCAGCGTAGATGGCAGCGTAGAGGGCAGCGTAGAGGGCAGCGTAGATGGCAGCGTAGAGGGCAGCGTAGAGGGCAGCGTAGAGGGCAGTGTAGAGGGCAGTGTAGAGGGCAGCGTAGAGGCAGCAGAGGCAGTGTAGATGGCAGCGTAGAGGGCAGCGCGTAGAGGGCAGTGTAGATGGCAGCGTAGATGAGGGCAGCGTAGAGGGCAGCGTAGAGGGCAGCGTAGATGGCAGCGTAGAGGGCAGCGTAGATGGGCAGTGGCAGCGTAGATGGCAGCGTAGAGGGCAGAGGCGTAGAGGGCAGTGTAGATGGCAGCGTAGAGGGCAGTGTAGATGGCAGCGTAGAGGGCAGCGTAGATGGCAGCGTAGAGGGCAGCGTAGAGGGCAGCGTAGATGGGCAGCAGTAGATGGCAGCGTAGATGGCAGCGTAGAGGGCAGCGTAGCAGCAGCGTAGAGGGCAGTGTAGAGGGCAGCGTAGAGGGCAGCGTAGAGGGCAGTGTAGAGGGCAGCGTAGAGGGCAGCGTAGAGGGCAGCGTAGAGGGCAGTGTAGAGGGCAGTGTAGAGGGCAGCGTAGAGGGCAGTGTAGAGGGCAGTGTAGAGGGCAGTGTAGATGGCAGCGTAGATGGCAGCGTAGAGGGCAGTGTAGATGGCAGTGTAGAGGGCAGCGTAGAGGGCAGCGTATAGGGCAGCGTAGAGGGCAGTGTAGATGGCAGTGTAGCCGCCATGCTTAGGTCTAGACGTCTGTGTTCACGTCGGCTGGAGTCCTATGGGGTCAAACAAACAGGCAGACAGATTAGCCGTGGGTGAGACTGGAGAAAATTCCATTCTATGGCCACAGCAAGTCAACAAATGACAGAGGCTAAGTAGGACAGTATCAAACTCCTTCCCTCTCTCTGTCCCTCTAGCTAGCTTCTTTCCCATGTCCTTTCATTTAATCTACTTTCCAGCAATTACAGCCATGGTTCCAACATTGTTATTCCTCTCCTTTCTCCCATGGTAAGTTAATACAGGCTGTTTGGTCTGCTTCAGTCTTCTAGTGAACCTTGATGTACCCTTGATGTTATAATAACTTTTCATTTCCTCTCCCATAGACCAAACAAGGGCGTTCATCAACCATTTTATCTGTGCAGGTTAGCGTTTTGCCATGAATCTTGTTCTGGAGGCAGCTCTGCAGACTGTTCACTAGCTGGCACAGCCACAAAGTTATAAAGTCTGATTTTAAACCTAACCCTGACCTTAACCCTGCACTTAACCACACTGGGTAAAGCCATTTGAATTCAATCACTTTTTGACAGCATTCCTTTCAATTTAAACTACACTCTGTATGTCATTTTGTTTTACCTCAATTATCAAAATATATTTACATATGTTGTAGCTTAGACCATATTTTCCACCATCTGAGGTGTTTGTGTTGTGACCGCCATCAGTTGTGACACAACATGCTCTTGAATACAGGGATGGTGTCATATTTTGGCTGATAAATGTATTAAAATGGGATTAAAAGAAACATTTCATCTTTCAAATAGTACCACAGAGATGGTTGGAGGTCCACACGCCAGAGAATGTTGCCTTGAAAGGGAATATCTGTTGTGTTCAATTGCTACTGTAAATCTTCCATAGGAAACCTATTGAAATCATAGAAATATAGACAATAGAATAGATATGACCATTTAAGTTGACATTTGACAGTGGTTGGACGGCGGTCATCTTTGTAGTAGCAATTAGTAACTCAATCATTAAGTTTGCAGACGACACAACAGTAGTGGGCTTTATTACCAACAGCGCCGAGACGGCCTACAGGGAGGAGGTGAGGGCCTGGTGTCAGGAAAACAACCTATAACTCAATGTCAACAAAACAAAGGGGATGATCGTGGACTTCAGGAAACAGCAGAGGGAGCACCCCCCTATCCACATCAACAGGACAGTAGTGGAAAGGGTGGAACGTTTTAAGTTCCTTGGCGTACACATCACGAACAAACTGAATTGGTCCACCCACACAGACAGCGTGGTGAAGAAGGCGCAGCAGCGACTCTTCAACCTCAGGAGGCTGAAGAAATGTATCTTGTCACCCAAAACCCTGACAAACTTTTACAGATGTACAATCGAGAGCATCCTGTCGGGGTGTATCACAGCCTGGTACGGCAACTACACCTCCCTCAACCACAAGGCTCTCCAGAGGGTGATGAGGTCTGCACAACGCATCACCGGGGGCAAACTTGCCCTCCATGATGGCTACAGCACCTGATGCCACAGGAAGGCCAAAAAGGACATCAACCACCCGAGCCACTGCCTGTTCACACTGCTACCATCCAGAAGGCGAGGTCTGTACAGGTGCATCAAAGCTGGGATACTGAAAAACAGCTTCTATCTCAAGGCCATAAGACTGCTAAACAGCAATCACTAACTCAGAAAGGCTGCTGCCTACTTTGAGAACCAATCACTGGCCACATTAATAAATGAGTCACTTTATACAATGCCACTCTAATAATGTTTACATATCTTACATTACTCATATCACATGTATATACTATATTTTATACCATCTACTGCATCTTGCCTATGCCGTTCGGACATCGCTCATCCATATACTTATATGTATATATTCTCATTCACCCCTTTGGATTTGTGTGTATTAGGTTGTTGTTGGGGAATTGTTACATGACTTGTTAGATATTGCTGCACTGTCGGAACTAGAAGCACAAGCATCTCGCTACACTCGCATTAACATCTGCTAACCATGTGTATGTGACCAGTAACATTTGATTTGAATTAGAAGTTCCAATATCAATCAAATTTACATTTCAATGGTGTACCAGCTAAATTGCAGTGGTCTGAAGGGATAGGTCCATTCTATGAAGTATATTTCTATGATTGAAATGACATCAATGATCATGACACCCATGACCTATGATTTAAATGGTATAAATCTCAACCGAAACTTTCTGAGCACTTCCACAATGGGCAAATATGTATGGAAGGTTTCGTTCAAATCAAAAGGGGTGCTGTCAAAAAGTGATTGAATTGAAATTGATGTACCCCACTGCTAACCCTAATGCATAACCTTCATCTAAAATTACAACCAAAAAGCTAATTTTAGAATTTTTACAATACAGCCAATGTTGACATTGCAGCTGTCCCATCTAGTGGAAATAACCCAGTTTTGCCTCCAGGATAAAATTCTTCCCAATAAATGTCAACCTGTGTTATGCCCTGGTTATGCTCACACCTAGGGCTGCAAGACACAACTCATCTGTCTGTATGTGTGTTTGTCTGTGTGTTTGTCTGTGTGTTTGTTTATGTGCGAGAATGAAAGTGTGTAGTGGAGGGGTGTTATTGGAGGCTGTAGATGAAAGGGGACAGTTGTGCATCTCTCTCTCTCCTCTCTCCCCCTTCTCTCTCCTCTCTCCCCCTCTCTCTCTCTCTCCTCCCTCCCCCTCTCTCCTCTTCTCTCTCCCTCTCTCTCTCTCTCCCCTCGCCTCTCTCTCTCTCCTCACTTACTCTCCATTCCAGGCTGAAGCCATTAGCAGGACCCCTGCCCTCTCTCCTCTCTCTCCCCCCTTCTCTCTCCCCCTCTCTCCCCCTCTCCCCCCCCTCTCTCTCTCCTCTCTCTCTCTCTCCTCTCTCCCCCTCGCTCTCTCTCCTCTCTCCTCTCTCCCCCTCGCTCTCTCCTCTCTCCCCCTCACTCTCCCCTCTCTCCCCCTCACTCTCTCTCCATTCCAGGCTGAAGCCATTAGCAGGACCCCTGCCCTCTCTCCTCTCTCTCTCTCTTCCCTCTCTGGCAGCAGTTCAGTGAGATGTTCTATTCAATTTCATCTCCAACAGGAAGGAAGTGATCCCCCAGAAAAGAGAATAAAAGAAACAGAGGAGAGGAATGGAACGTAGTTCCTGTCAGATAGCGCAGTACTGGCAGGAGTCTCTGTGCTAAGACATTCTCAGCTGGAGTTCAGCAGAATTAATAGGGCACTTATTCATCAGTTCTGCAAGGTGTTGTGTGGAGGGTAATGGAGGCTTTTAAGTGTGTCATCATCGTCCAACATTCCAGAAACCACGTCTTCTATTTGTTCTCGAATGAGCCTCCCATACTAAAATACAGAGGTTATCGTTACCATTATGAAGGACGATAAAGAAACCTGACCGTGGACCTGAAGTGAAAGGCGTTTTCAGTCCATCCCCAGCTGGTCTGTCTGTCTGTGGCTGGGAGCATGTCGTTGTACAAGCCTGCTGTTTCCTGACTGGCTCACAGAGACATGGGGTTATCTTCAGTTCTGCATGGCTGTTTTATTTAGGCTGGGGAACACAGTAATAACGGAGGAACACATGTTCCTTCACCCAGCCAGGTCATTGTCAAGGGACTTTCTCAGGAAATGACTCTATAACTCCAACCATGGTGTGTTGTAAAAACCCAACTGGGAAAACGTTGTAACCGTAAGGTCCACCTGGTGTCTTGTCAGCAGAAAAGGGATTGGGAACGAAGTCTTCTGACCTCAACGGGACGACATGGTTTAATAAAAGGCACAATAAAAAATATAGCCTGTCTTTAAAAAAGGGGGAAGTCTGGTTTGATACGAGAGCCGTCGACTAGCAGAGAAAATGAAAACAAAACATCAACTAAGTACCTGCTGCAGAGGACATTTCCTGGACAGCAGTCCTTTCCGTTCTGACTGTGTCTCTATCAAATGACTGCATCATATATCCCTTTTCCCTGTTCTAGGAACAGTCTGATTTTATGAAGATTCTAGTTCCTATAGCAACTCTCATATCCTCTGATGTGTGTTCCTACACTCAATAGCACTGCTGTGTGTAGGCTACTATGTACACATGCCTCTCATTAAAATGAATGGAATCTACCTATCTGGGGTTAACACTCTGTCACAAACCATAACATGAGACACACAGTGCATGCTGGGTATTGGGATTAACAGGAAGACAGTGGCAGTTCAGCTCAGGCAGAATGAACTGTGGAAATGTCATGATGTTCACTCCACTGGCTCAGTTTGGTCGAGACTTGACGAGAGTGTAGACAAACAAGACCATAGGGATGGGGGGGAAGTCGATACAGTAGAGTATCACAATATTATTTAGACTATATTATGTCGATTCTATGACTCCAAGAATCGATTCTCTAAAAAAAAGGTAGTTAACATTAGCTAGCACTAGTCGGCTGTACCAGCAACACATCTTTGGTTATTCTCCTCCTGTAGCTTGGCCACAATATTATCATTTTTGAAATGGCGAGCCAACATGTTTTCAGCACGTTTATTTCCATGGCTGATCAGAACTCGTTTTTATCACGGCTCTCTCTTGTCCCTCTATAGCAGACATATAGCGTAGTGAGCAATATGTTTGGAATATTGAATCGCATTACATATAGAGCATCGTGATCAATCGTGATACATGTAGAATGGCAATACATATCATTATCGGCACCTAAGCATCGTGATAGTAGCTCATGGTGAAGTCCCTGGCAACACCCAGCTCTGGAAGAGAAAACCTCACCACATCAGACGCGTTAATAACAGAGATACTTTCTGGAGCACAGAGAGAATCCAGGTGATGGAAACGATGAGACTATTGCCTCTACTGTATCCAACGGCAAGAATGTTGACATCCAGGGAGCATTTCAAAGTGATGCATGCTTATAATCATAGTCATCAAAGAGAGAGGATATTCACACAAATCAGAGAAATGTTGTTATTGGCCGTGTCTGTGAGTGTGCGCGTGTGAGTGTGCCTCAGCTGCAGACTAACAAAGACACATCGGAGTGAGTTTCTCCACACAGGAACACAGACAGGCCCCTGGCACTGCAATCCAGCAACACAGAGACACACTGTTCCACAGACAGGACCAATCTCTCTCTGTGTGTGTGTGTGTGTCTGTGGGTGTTTGTGTGTGTTTGAGCGTGTGCGCATGTGTGTAAGTAACCTTTCATCAATTGAGGTTTGAGAATGTAGATATACACAACTAGAGAAGCACTACCTTCTACAGTACATACCCTGTTACTCATTAAAAAAATGTAATTTTCAGCAAAATTCCTCTTGCATAGAGGTTTAAAGACCAACTAGTAGCATAATCAGTCATTATTCTGACATGTGTGTGTGTGTGTGTGTGTGTGTGTGTGTGTGTGTGTGTGTGTGTGTGTGTGTGTGTGTGTGTGTGTGTGTGCGCGCTCAACAGGCCATGGTTTACATCATCACAAAGGATTGGCATGACACGACGTCTGCCAACATCTGCCAGCTCCTACACTAATTTAACATTTCCATCTTCTATCATTGCCAGCCCGAGACTTATGGAGAAACAACTTTTATTAGAGAACCAACCCAGACAGCCTAATGCACAAAGCATGTCCTATTGGGTGCCTAACAACAGCAAGCAGAAAGTAACTCAACAGAAACAGACAGAAACAATAGTCCTCACACAACACATTTGGCCAAACCTTCTATTAAGGTCTAGACTCAATCTGTTGTCACTCTCAAGACACTTCTGTGGTTTATGGGGACCTGTTGAAGCTATCACCTCAACTTTATAACGAACACACAAGCGCGCGCACACACACACACACACACACACACACACACACACACACACACACACACACACACACACACACACACACACACACACACACACACACACACACACACACACACACACACACACACACACACACACACACACACACACAGAGAGAGAGAGAATACTGCTTAAAACTGCGGTGTCCTTACCGAGTAGCCCATCATACTGCCTGAGTGAAATCCTGCGTGAAATGAAACCACTTGTGCAGTGGTCCTGCTGTAATAACAGATAAAGAGGGGTAGCAGGGAGGGTCCCATTACTGCTCAGACCATAGGCAACCTTAGCGTAGGGAGTGTGTGTGACCGCGTGTATGTGTATTTTAGAGAGAGGGGGAGAGAGACAGAGATCAGTTTATTTACTTAAGGCATGCCTCACAGGCAGCTTGAAGAGGATTCCTCAGCTGCAGAGGTACTGTTGCAGTAGTTTAATCAGAGCTGATCTCATAGCAGAGACTGACATGAAGAACTTTCCGGACCATCCTGTTTGCGTATGGCAAGATAGCTTTTCTGTTCTGTATGTGGGTCAGTGTCTGGTTAAGGAGGAGTTGATGCAGGACCAGATGAAGCAAGTGGCCCATAGCCTGGTCCCAGATCTGTACAGACACTTTAGTGTTACAATGAACATAGGTCGACAAGACAGCTCAAACAGATCTGGGATCAGGCTAAGCGACCCATATGTTTGGTGCTGAAACATTAGCGTGCGATTAAAGGGAGATCTTGGAAATGTCAGAGCTGTCTGAGACATACAGTGAAGATAACCTTTCCCCTTCTTCTTCTCCTATTTGTATTCATCCTCTGCCAGATTCACCAAGAACCTTCAAGGCTTTACTTAGTCACAGGCAATAAATTCCCCCTCTGTCTCCCCTCTGTCCACCCAGGTGATAAGGCACTGAAGTGCAACGGCCTCTTGTTGCTGTGAGAGCAAGAGAGAGAAATATCAACAAAGAGAGGCGGAACGGGGCAGATCCAGAGAGAGAAATATCAACAAAGAGAGGCAGAACAGGGCAGATCCAGAGAGAGAAATATCAACAAAGAGAGGCAGAACGGGGCAGATCCAGAGAGAGAAATATCAACAAAGAACATCAGAGGTCGAGAGGCAGAACAGGGCAGATGTTCAACAAAGAGCTAGAGAGAGAAATATCACAAAGAGAGGCGTAGAAAAAATGTTTCAACAAAGAGAGGCAGAACGGAAAACTAAAAACATCTGTTCTGATTGAGAAATATTCAGCTACACCGTAGAAAAATGTTTTGCCTAAAAACATCTGTTCTGAATTTCAGCACCTCTCACATGTTCTCCCTGCTGAACATGACCCAGGAGTAACACTTGGATAGGGTGAGAGACCTGGAGGCAACAGAGCGGAATCACAGGTTCCTAGTTGATGCTCTATAAGTCCCCAAACTCTGTTGGTTACGTAGTATGACTAACTGTAGTCCCAAGAGAAAGCTTGAGGCCCTACATGACTTGAAAGTTCACATCGTATGAACTATGAAGACTTAGCCTGATAGAACCTTTACGTGCAGTTATGACAAGCTACCGTTGGGAAGGAAGGAAAAGACCAAACGTAGACACTGAAGCTAAACAACAGATACTGTAGCTGCAGTCCGTTGCTTTGTAATGGAGAGAGAAGAACAAAAGGAGAGAAAAAGACTAAAAGAAAGAGATACTTGAGGTGGTTCCATAAACGACCCAGACAATCTACCTAGAAGAACGATGACTTTGGCCTGATAGGGGACGGAAGAAGAACCTGGCACTATTTAAAGGAAGTTGAGTAATTGCATAAAATTAAAAAATAAACACTTTAGTCTTCCAAGGAAACAAACAAGTGTCGTTAAGCGCCAGACGTCATCACTCTGTTCTGCCGGCCAACTTTCTGCTCGAAGGAGACACGCGCGGTGGGGTTTAGACGACCAGAGACCACGCGTTGAGTTACGCGAAGGCAGCTGTGACGTTCGCTAGCTAAGATCCCATAATGAATCACATTATATGGACAGATCCTAGATCAGCGCTCCTACTCTGAGATGCTTTGTAAACCCATAATTACTCTCAGTGGGATTATGTAGTGACTGAGCATAGGAGCTTATAAAGAGTCATGGACTAGTGTTGTCATGATACCAGTATCACCATACGACGGTACCGGATTTTCCATGGCAAAAAAAGAAAACACGAAGAACAATCAACTCTCTGGTCTTTTAAAGCCTACTTTTGTCAAACATTGTGTGCTATAGCCTGGAAAAGAAACTAATATGACTCTTGGTGACAACATACAGCTGTTTGGTTCCAACATTACGACTGTTCTCCGCAGGAAATTTACTCTGCTTCATTTCTTGTTTCCTTTGCGTTCTTACTTCCTAGTATCGCGATATTGGTATCGTGGCAACGCTATAATAAACATTGCATGGCACTACATAGCCCACCAGGTAGGCACAGTGCTTGTTATGATACTATAGTAGTTGTTTACAGTGACTAGAAGGATAAACGTTGCAATTCCAATGACCAGCATGAACAGAGGTTTCTAGAGAAACACATGGAGAGAATACAAGCTCAAAATAAACACAGCCACCTCAACTTAATATGTTGTTACAGCAAGCACCAGGCACCACCACCACCGCCCTATCAAAACTTACTTTCCACTCTGTGATTTCTGCACTATGGTCAACACCAAGTGGAAACGTTTGGAGTTGTTTTGGCACATTCTGAATTGAGTCACATGACTCAAAGCACTGGGCCACTCCCAACTAAATGAGAACCAGAAATAAGGGTGAAGACTGAGGATGTAGTTCTCCACTTAGAATAAGTATGTGTAATGTCTCTCTCTCTCTCTCTCTCTCTCTCTCTCTCTCTTCAGATGTCTTAGCCACTAGGAAGCAGAGATTGGGAGACCAGGAAGGATGGGGCAGAGAAAGAGAGAGATGGGGGGGAGGGAGAGGAAAGAGAGATGGATGGATAAAGACGAAAGGAGGGAGCAAGGCCAAGAAACCAAGAGGGATGTTGGTTAGTTATGGCGACTCCACCCAAACCCTTCCACTAGGTCTCAAACTGAACCCACCAGCACTCTGTGGTGTTGAAAGGAAACCAAAGTAGGCCATAATATATAGTATTATGTGGGGAGAGCAGTTCAGGGTCTGCTGAGCGCTCCAACACCCTCTCTGTCTGGCATATTCTGAATTCCAATGACTTTAGTTCCCTTTGAAAATGAAGGAACAATTATTCAAAAACTCCAGTTTTGGGGCATCCACAGTAGTATTCCGGCCCTTGTCCCAACAGGAGGTATTCTTCCTCTTGCCAGGCCGTCATTGTAAACAAGAATGTGGTCTTAATGGACTTGCCTGGTTAAATAAACGTTAAATAAAATAAAAGGTAAAAAGTTATGTAGGCTACAGTGAGAGTTAATATGAATTTAAAACTGGCAGGGTAGTAAATCCTAAATATACAGTTACAGAATAATTTCCTCAAGCCATACTAGGAAAACCAGTGATATTGAAGATGTTTGAACCTAGACAGAAAGTGTGTGTGTGTGTGTGTGTGTGTGTGTGTGTGTGTGTGTGTGTGTGTGTGTGTGTGTGTGTGTGTGTGTGTGTGTGTGTGTGTGTGTGTGTGTGTGTGTGTGTGTGTGTGTGTGTGTGTGTGTGTGTGTGTGTGTGTGTGTGTGTGTGTGTGTGTGTGTGTTTCTATGCCGTGCAGGAGTAAAGCCACCGGTACAGTCTGATCCTGTGAAAGCGTTCAGTGGGATATGTCTTTGGGGAACAAAAGGGCACAATCCTCACGGCTGTAACTTGAGTGCCTGCTTCCTGATGACATCACCCACTACAAAACCATGGATATTCCAATGTCGCCTCAGAAGGCAGAGAAATGTGTCTAGACCGCATTTGCAACCTCTGACTTAGCCAATGCTCTAGTTCAGGGGTTCTCAAACCGAGGTCCAGGGACCCCCGGTGGTCCGCAACGGGGTGCCAGGGGTCAGTGGAAATTATATATATATATATATATATATATATACAGTGCCTTGCGAAACTATTCGGCCCCCTTGAACTTTGAAACCTTTTGCCACATTTTAGGCTTCAAACAAAGATATAAAACTGCATTTTTTTGTGAAGAATCAACAACAAGTGGGACACAATCATGAAGTGGAATGACATTTACTGGATATTTCAAACTTTTTTAACAAATCAAAAACTGAATAATTGGCCGTGCAAAATTATTCAGCCCCCTTAAGTTAATACTTTGTAGCGCCACCTTTTGCTGCGATTACAGCTGTAAGTCGCTTGGGGTATGTCTCTATCAGTTTTGCACATCGAGAGACTGAAATGTTTTCCCATTCCTCCTTGCAAAACAGCTTGAGCTCATTGAGGTTGGATGGAGAGCATTTGCGAACAGCAGTTTTCAGTTCTTTCCACAGATTCTCGATTGGATTCAGGTCTGGACTTTGACTTGGCCATTCTAACACCTGGATATGTTTATTTTTGAACCATTCCATTGTAGATTTTGCTTTATGTTTTGGATCATTGTCTTGTTGGAAGACAAATCTCCGTCCCAGTCTCAGGTCTTTTGCAGACTCCATCAGGTTTTCTTCCAGAATGGTCCTGTATTTGGCTCCATCCATCTTCCCATCAATTTTAACCATCTTCCCTGTCCCTGCTGAAGAAAAGCAGGCCCAAACCATGATGCTGCCACCACCATGTTTGACAGTGGGGATGATGTGTTCAGAGTGATGAGCTGTGTTGCTTTTACGCCAAACATAACGTTTTGCATTGTTGCCAAAAAGTTCAATTTTGGTTTCATCTGACCAGAGCACCTTCTTCCACATGTTTGGTGTGTCTCCCAGGTGGCTTGTGGCTAACTTTAAACAACACTTTTTATGGATATCTTTAAGAAATGGCTTTCTTCTTGCCACTCTTCCATAAAGGCCAGATTTGTGCAATATACGACTGATTGTTGTCCTATGGACAGAGTCTCCCACCTCAGCTGTAGATCTCTGCAGTTAATCCAGAGTGATCATGGGCCTCTTGGCTGCATCTCTGATCAGTCTTCTCCTTGTATGAGCTGAAAGTTTAGAGGGACGGCCAGGTCTTGATAGATTTGCAGTGGTCTGATACTCCTTCCATTTCAATATTATCGCTTGCACAGTGCTCCTTGGGATGTTTAAAGCTTGGGAACTCTTTTTGTATCCAAATCCGGCTTTAAACTTCTTCACAACAGTATCTCGGACCTGCCTGGTGTGTTCCTTGTTCTTCATGATGCTCTCTGCGACTCACGACACCTGCCTCTGATTGAGAACCATACTAGGCCGAACACAGAAAACCAACCTAGAAACACAAGACATAGAATGCCCACCCAACTCACGTCCTGACCAACTAAAACAAACAAATAACACAAGAACGTGACAGGCTGTCCCCGAATAAAATACATCTGGGATGTAGAAACAGACTTTGTTTGCTTGCCGTTTGAGGCGCAGAGTTTATATAGCCCTTATATATTAGGGCTGACCCCATTTAGTCGACTGGTTGAATGTTTGGTTGATAGGCTGTTGATTGACCGAGAGTTGTGAGTTAAGACAATCAGAAATACTATCAGACATCCCCCAATGGGCACATTTATAAGACTCATTTTGTGCACAGGCCAGGTAGCCTAGTCCTACTTCTGCGTAATACTATATGCGTAATCAGGTGCACGTCCTTACTTAACATTGAAAGGAGTGTTCCAATCAAAAGACAATGAATAAATTGACAAATCGTAAATGGAATGAAATTAACCCCCCCCCAAATTCTCACAAGTGTAGCCTAGGTTGTGTGCTCTGCAAACAACGTGTCCACTCCTACAATGACAACAGTAAGACAGTAATAATGATATATTGAATGCATTAACAGAAATTACCGTAACCAAACACACATAGTAGTTTAGAAATCATGGTAATGAATTGTAAATGTACTACTGGTGATACTGGTGTGCCATCCCCACGGCCTCCACAATGGATTAGTCCACTCAGACAGGCCTCCACAATGGATTAGTCCACTCAGACAGGTATGAATCAGACAGGTGTCTTTGTGTGCCATACATTTTTTGTATACATTTGCCATCCGCTCTACTAAAAAAAAATCTATCGACCAAACAATCGACCTGTCGACTAAATGGGGTCAGCCTTAAAATATACACAATGGTATTTATTTTTCTTTTTTACTAAATGAAATATTGGTTTTATTACACCTACAGAATATGTTGGGTTAAAATTTGATCAATCTTTCTTTCTTTCCTATATTTTTTCCATCAATATGCAAATAGCCTTTGCACCTGCTCGTCTTACTCTGCACCAATGATAGTCACCGCGAAGCTTGAGAGCTGCATGTGGCTTTCAGGAACTTAATTGGCGGCTCGCAAAAATATGATTTATTTAATAGGGGGTCCACGCCCAGGGGCGTCATCATATCTGAGGGCCCTTCGTACACTACAGTAGCCGGCCCTGTTTGGGTCAGGGAGCTAGAGGTTTACGTAGCAGGTATTTATAGGCTGTTAAGAGCCTGTAAACAGTGGGGCAAAAAAATGTATTTAGTCAGCCACCAATTGTGCAAGTTCTCCCACTTAAAAAGATGAGAGAGGCCTGTAATTTCCATCATAGGTACACATCGTAAGAAGCATTTCAAGGTCCTGGAGTGGCCTAGCCAGTCTCAAGATTTCAACCCCATAGAAAATCTGTGGAGGGAGTTGAAAGTCCGTGTTGCCCAGCAACTGCCCCAAAACATCACTGCTCTAGAGGAGATCTGCATGAAGGAATGGGCCAAAATACCAGCAACAGTGTGTGGAAACCTTGTGAAGACTTACAGAAAACGTTGGACCTCTGTCATTGCCAACAAAGGGTATATAAAAAAGTATTGAGATAAACTTTTGTTATTGACAAAATACTTATTTTCCACCATAATTTGCAAATAAATTCATTAAAAATCCTACAATGTGATTTTCTGGACTTTTTCCCCTCATTTTGTCTGTCATAGTTGAAGTGTACCTATGATGAAAATTACAGGCCTCTCTCATCTTTTTAAGTGGGAGAACTTGCACAATTGGTGGCTGACTAAATACTTTTTTGCCCCACTGTACATCCTAGACATGCAGCTTTCAGACGGTATACCTACATGTGTAACTACTCTGTCACACATCAAGGTTCTTGTGAACAAAACAAGTCTACAGTCCAACATCCACAAACACCTGTTGGACCAACAGTTATCAGACTTTAGTCTCAGTCTCAAGGTACTTTATACAGTAGAAAACAAAGACTCCTGGCTACTAAAATAACCTTCCATGCTCCCCTCCAAACTAAAAAAAAAACACCTGGAGCGAGACACAGACAGTATCTGGCTTAATTTCCAGTGAGGACATGGTCTGGGCCTGGCTATGGGAAACAAGGGACTGCTACCATAGTAACATAATCAATCCATGGTCAAAACCCGTTGTCCATTTGTAAAAAAATAAAATTAAAATAAAACATTTTTAAAAATCCTATCTGCTGATTCACATCCTCGTAACAGTGTAACTACCCACCGGCCGCCAAAATCTCTCTCCCTTGAACTGTAACCAGGAAAAAGATCCCCAAAATGATTATTGACAAACACCTGGTAACAATTGCTGACCAATGGGGTTGCAGGAGATGCAGTCGATTGTGGTATGTTTTCTGTATGTTCAGGTCTAGCCAGGTCTGTGCCAATGTGTTCTCCAATGTTTTCCGTGCGCTCTTTTTGGATGGGAAGGCGGAAAGTTGAATGGACAGCTATGGGAAGAAAGCCCACCATCGCTTCACAGAGTAGCAAGCAGAGAGAGAGAGAGAGAGAGAGAAAGCCCACCATCGCTTCACAGAGTAGCAAGCAGAGAGAGAGAGAGAGAGAGAGAGAGAGAGAGAGAGAGAGAGAGAGAGAGAGAGAGAGAGAGAGAGACAGAGAGAGAGACAGAGAGAGAGACAGAGAGAGAGACAGAGACAGAGACAGAGACAGAGATAGAGACAGAGAGAGAGAGAGACGGAGAGAGAGACAGAGACAGAGACAGAGAGAGAGACAGAGAGAGACAGAGAGAGAGAGAGAGAGAGAGAGAGAGAGAGAGAGAGAGAGAGAGAGAGAGACAGAGAGAGAGACAGAGAGAGAGAGACAGAGAGAGAGAGAGAGAGAGAGAGAGAGAGAGAGAGAGACAGAGAGAGAGAGAGAGAGAGAGAGAGAGAGAGAGAGAGAGAGAGAGAGAGAGAGAGAGAGAGAGAGAGAGAGAGAGAGAGAGAGAGAGACAGAGACAGAGACAGAGACAGAGAGAGAGACAGAGAGAGAGACAGAGAGAGAGACAGAGAGAGAGAGACAGAGAGAGAGAGAGCACACTGCCTCCATACTTTTACTTGAGGATATGGTAGTGGTGTATGAGGATATGGTAGTGGTGTATGAGATTATGTTAGTGGTGTATGATGATATGTTTGTATAGGGGTACAAGTACTGCTTATCTGAACACATCAAACTGAACCAGGTCAGGTGAAACGCAGTCAGAGTAGCTACACCTCTGAACATGACCGTAGCAGGCTAATAAATGGTCTGAAATCCCCCTTTGATGTCTGTTCCAGACATATCCCTGCTTCTTTCAAACTTGTTCCAAATCTCTTGGCCAAACAAGTAGCAAACCCCCGAATGACTAAAGTTGTCTCAGTGTACTGTACTCAGAAGTAGAGTTAAGTCTGTAGATAAGACCAAGTCAAATACAGCACATTGGACAGGAGGAATTCTTATCTGTGCCTGGAGAAATTAGTGCAAGTGTTATTCCTCTTAGACTGGGAAAGAATTAGACTAAGAGATGTGTTACTGCTTGATGTGTACAACTCAATTAATCTACATTATCCATCACTTTTGACTTTCCAAGTATGACTTTCCAAGTAAGTCTGACTTGATACTACAGATCCTTCATAGAAACTCACATCCAGACTTGCGTATCCCCGAGTGGAAAGGTTACGTCTATATGGACATTCCTTTGTCAGCTATGAGTTACACCATTCATCCTTTTAACACTATTTAAAGCGGCAATCAGAAGTTGAAATCATAACAAAGGAGATCCACGCCCCTGTTTTGGTAAAAAGCTGGATGGGGCTGGAGAAATGCAATCACTCTCACATTTATAGACAGAGCTATGGATGCAAGGACTGACCATTCAGGATATTAATATTATAGTTTTAACCATGTTTTTAGGCTGTATAGTTTTTGTTTACTTTGACTTTGTTTACAAACATTGGTGTAAAACAAGCGTATATTTGGGGTTCTGATGTGATATGACAGCTCATGATCCATTTACAAGTTATATTCTTCAAGTATCAATGGGTACATGTCAGTAATTGAAGTCCAACATTGGATGTAGCAACAGCTGATCGCCGTTTTAACGTGCATTCTTTTGTTAGACTTTATTCAACCAGAAAGACCAAGTCTCCGATAAACTATATATATTTGTCAGTCAACTAAAGTCAACTAAAATCTGTATTTATGACCATATCAAAATAATAAGTAATCATTCGTTTACAGTTCACAACTCAATTGGCCATAACGACAATATTGTTAAAACTGTATTAGTAAGAAACCAATGTTTGTAAACACTTAAGGATAAAGAAGGCGTAAAGTGCTTACCTAAAGACAAAGTCCAGTCTCCTTGTGGCAGAAACCACACAATTCCAAGTGGTCTATGCGTGGTGCAACGCGAACTCATAGAGTTTTACTTTTGTTTCATATAGTTTTGCATCATATTGTATAGTTTCATTCTTTTGAAGTTTCATTCTTGCCAAAACGTCTCCATTGCACAACTCCAGTTCAGTTCTGCACACCTCGCTCAGGCTCAACCCTCTCCGGGCAAAACACTGCAGCCGGAGTGCAAGGCTCGAGCGAGTGCTAACTTCTAGATCACATGACCAGTTCTGGAACGTCTCCATGCGCTGATGGGGTTGTTGGACGATTATTTCACAGACCTACAATTTATTCTTCGTGTACTGTAAGCCTATAAACATACACTTATTCCACAGTTGTTTAGATTGATTCATTTTTCAATATAGTGGGAGATTAGAACATCTGCAGGACGTTGGTGTAAGATGCTAAAACAAACACCCCCAAAGACTTTCAATCAAAAGTAGCCTACTGTGCCAAATACATGACAATCACTACAATTTATAACTCAGCTACCCTATGTCCATAAACCTTATTCAACCTTTGTCCAGGTGAATTCCTTCCTTTGGTCTTCTCATCCTGCTGACTTTCCAGTGAACCCTTGTCAAGTAGAAAAGAGGTCTTCTGACCTCAATGGGTCTTTCCTGGATAAATAAAGCTTAATTTTGTTTTTGTTGACATAATTACAATAATAACCATGTAGAAACTATTGTACTGTATGTAAATCTGTTTATTGCAAGAAGACCCCTGGGAGCAAAATATGACCGAATCCCTCCTAAACACAGAGTACTAAGAGAGGCTACGTTAACCAGAGGCCCTCAGGAAAGAAAATGAGGATTTACAAACAATTCCAAAGACATGACAGTAAAATGACATCGGTTCTTGTTGAAACCAATTAGGGAAGTAGACCTACATTCTAAATACTGTATTTCTTTCAAATAAATATCCTCGTCATAAGTTATTTAAACATTGTTTATATTCCCTTTTGATATGAACAGTATCAAAACAGAGCCTTTTGATCATGAAATACCTTAATTCAAACGTACACACAAAAATAAGTAGACTTATCATGAAGAGACATGCAGACTAAGACAAAATTCCTCTTCCATTCACTTAAAAGTACCCAAACTGTTTTCTATGTGCCAAAATCAACCATCTTATTGTTTTACTGCCCCTAATTGAAACTGTACAAATACCACACACTGAGTCTGAGGACCATTCATGTGGCTACAAAGCCTCAAAAAGAAGACGGACTGGTCCTTTAATCTGGTAACCATTGGCAATCCTCATAAAAGTAAGCAATAGTAGACATTCCCAGTTATCACATCTCCACTTTTGGTTTGAACACATGCTGTGGATACAAAGCACTGATACAAAGTGACAATACTGTTGTTGACAATATATGTTACTGTTTTGGCTCCCAATACATCAACACATCCACAATTGTTGTTGGTTTGAGGCCTTAACTGAATACCTGAACCTGTATTCACAAAACTTTTCAGAGTACAGGTGCTGATCTAGGATCAGGTGGGTCTGTTAGTTCATAATGAATCAGATTATTTGGACAGTTGGGACCTGATCCTAGATTAGCACTTCTACTCTGAGACTCTGTGAACACGGGGCCTGGGATATTACCAGAGTTCAAGAAGCACTGTTTAGAGAATACATGTGTTGTGCGAGTGCGAAAGGTTTGCCTGCTAGAAAATGTAGAAACTGACACCATTATTACTAAGAGATATCAAATCTAATTCAATGGCTCCTAAATGTAATTTACTTCACTGCCCCCTGGTGGCTAAACCAGTCTAGTTAATGTGCCATGTCCTGCATCTGCCAAACTGTTCATTTTTACAAGATACAAACGCTGCAATATATACTATTTGAAATAAGAACTATACAAAACTTATAAATGATAAAGTTCTATATTCTTAAATATAAACAACATAGTCAGGTTTCCAGTATTTTGATTATATAATTGGTACACAGAATCTCAATAACATAGAAAGAAGAACATAAAGCATTCCATTTACAACTGGATCCACATGGTTTTCTGATACCGATAGAGCAGACATGATCCGTGAATAAATGAATCCATAAATAAATCAATCATGATTATGTCTGCTCATTAACGAGATTTCCATATTCCCCCCCACCCCCACCCACACACACACACACACACACACACACACACACACACACACACACACACACACACACAAAAACATACTTGCACACATGCGTGGTGCAGACACACACACAGACAACACAAACACACACACACACACACACACACACTTCAATCCAGCTTTAACTCAACAGTCCTTACATCACCTACTAGTCTAAAAATACTTATTTTCCTTAAGTAGAAATGTTGTACTCGAACTGGGTAGAACATATTCTACTATTTGCGTAGAAGGTATTCTGCTATTGTACAAGATTCTATAGCCTAAAAGGGTCCTAAAGTGCAGTAGTTACAGTTACATACAACTAGATGCTGTACAACAGAAACATATCATATAGCGTATCTCTGTTCAATAAAGTGACGGTGCTGGATTTAAACTCCAGGGATATCCCTTATTTACAATCATTTTGGGATAAATTAGGAAAAATATACAGTACCAGTCAAAAGTTCGGACACACCTACTCATTCAAGGGTTTTTTCTACATTGTAGAATAATAGTGAAGACATCAAAACTATGAAATACATATATGGAGTCATGTAGCAACCAAAAAAGTGCTAAACAAATCAAAGTATATTTTAGATAGTAGCCACCCTTTGCTTTGATTAGAGCTTTGCACACTCTTGGCTTTTTCTCAACCAGCTTCATGAGGAATGCTTTTTCCAACAGTCTTGAAGGAGTTCCCACATATGCTGAGCAATTGTTGGCTGCTTTTCCTTCACTCCACGGTCCAACTCATCCCGAACCATCTCAATTGGGTTGAGGTTGGGTGATTGTGGAGGCCAGGTTATCGGAGGCTGCACTCCATCACTCTCCTTCTTGGTCAAATAGCCCTTACACAGCCTGGAGGTGTGTTTTCAGTCATTGTCCTGTTGAAAAACAAATTATAGTCCCACTAAGCGCAAACCAGATGGGATGGTGTATCGCTGCAGAATGCTGTGGTAGCCATGCTGGTTAAGTGTGCCATGAATTCTAAATAAATCACAGTGTCACCAGCAAAGCACCCCCACAACGTCACACCTCCTCCTCCATGCTTCACGGTGGGAACCACACATGCAGAGATCCTCCGTTCACCTATTCTGCTTCTCACACAAACACGGCGGTTGGAACCAAACATCTCAAATTTGGACTCATCAGACCAAAGGACAGATTTCCACTGGTCTGATGTCCATTGCTCGTGTTTCTTGGCTCAAGCAAATCTCTTCTTCTTATTGGTGTCCTTTAGTAGTGGTTTCTTTGCAGCAATTCGACCATGAAGGCCTGATTCCCGCAGTCTCCTCTTATCCTCTGCAGCAGAGGTAACTCTGGGTGTTCCTTTTCTGTGGCGGGCCTCATGAGAGCCAGTTTCATCATAGCGCTTGATGGTTTCTGCGACTGCACTTGAAGAAACTTGAAAAGTTCTTTAAATTTTCCGGATTGACTGACCTTCATGTCTTAAATTAATGATGGACTGTCTTTTCTCTTTGCTTATTTGAGCCGTTCTTGCCATAATATGGACTTGGTCTTTTACCAAACAGGGCTTTCCTCTGTATACCACTACTACCTTGTCACACCACAATTGATTGGCTCAAACACATTAGGAAGGAAAGAAATTCCACAAATTAACTTTTAACAACGCACACCTGTTAATTGTAATGAACTCCAGTTGACTACCTCATGAAGCTGTTTGAGAGAATGCCAAGACTGTGCAAAGCTGTCATTAAGGCAAAGAGTGGCCATTTGAAGTATCTCAAATATAAAATATATTTTGTTTAACACATTTTGTTGGTTACTACATGATTCCATATGTGTTATTTCATAGTTTTGATGTATTCACTATTATTCTACAATGTAGAAAATAGTCAAAATAAAGAAAAACCCCGGAATGAGCAGCCGTGTCCAAAACATTTCGACTGGTACTCCACATCCCACATACACTTGGATATATTTGGAGACGAAATAACTCAAGAGAAACTGTACTGTACATAAATATATCTGACTGCAAATAGAAGATATTGATATGAACTCTCCCTGACAGCACAAAGCTAAAGGAATAGACTCGCGATTAGCATGTCATGCTGTCTTACACTTTGCGAGAAGACATGGCTGGCATGAGAGCATCACTGTTTGGTCAAGTCACTGCAGTGCACTCAGCTTAAACAAAAATATCCTCCTCCTCTTCTTTGATTCTTGCCACTTCACCGAACGGTTGAAGAACCGGACCAGTCTAAGTGAGAGCAATATGTCAATATTCTCCTCAAATATTTACAGCACACATGGAATCCTGTCGCACATCTATCTTAACTTAAAACACCTTAAACAATATGTATAATATTTATATCCAAACATGTACAAAGAGTAAGAAAATAACACAATCCTATTGGCTATCAATCGCCGTTAGCCAATCATTTTCTTTTTGACAGTTAGCAGCTTTTTACATCGACGTCGATGATAATACAGTTTAGTTTATCCAAACCAATGTCTTCAGTTTACCTGGCAACAGAAAGCTAACAGGAAGCAGTCACTACTACTTCCTGTTCGGTTGACCTTTGACCTCATCATGTTCCAATGGGACTTTCTCTTACGTCTTCTCTTCTCCCGCCAAAACCAGACGAACGCAAATCTCCGTTTATCTTTCGCTTGTATTGCACCAAAGATAAATTAAACAACTATTATTTCAAGATAAAAATCCACTCGAGGGTGGGGCGAGCAGACAGGGAGCAAAGACCTGTGGCAAAGACATCCTCCGGGAGCAAAAGCGGGAGGAAGAGGAAGAGGAAGAGCACAAGGATCAGAGGATCTCGCGGCACATGGGCAGGTTGACGAAGATGAAGACGTTGAACTCGATGAGGACGGAGAAACAGACGAAGACGGCGTACATGAGGAGACAGGTCAGACCCAGTCGACGGTCCAGAGTCCATTTGTTTAAGTGGACGCCCAGCACCTGAGGACAGAGGAAGAGAGGAGGAGGGAAAAGAGAGATTAGATTTGGAGTTAACATAGTGCTCTACATTTCAGTGTGTTTCATAGATAGACCATAGAGAGTGATAGGTTGTTGGATGTATTCTAGGCAGGTCACAGGTGAAAACATCAGCAAAACACACTGGTTTATAGACAGTTGTTTTAAAATAAAGTTGAAGCTAGTATTGGGTTTAGGCTGATCCGAGAACAGCCTGTACTCACTGTGAGGAACACTGAGGCCAAGAGCAGCGCAACAGAGAAGATCAATCCTCTACTGTTCAGAGAGATCTGAAGAGGACCCAGAAACACATGATCAGCTCTAAGCCTGTCTACAATGTTGGGAAATAGTCTAAATAAATAACATGGGTAATAGCAGGAATCCTCACAGTTGATCCATAGTCAATGCAGAGGGTCTGTAAAAGCCAGGGCAGGCCAAGGCCCACCAGAATATCAAACACATTGCTGCCAATGGAGTTAGAGATGGCCATGTCTCCCAGACCTAGACAGAAGAGAAAATATATCGTAATACATTGTATTATATCACCGTACTTCGTGTGTGCAGTACCGCAGTTCAACAGCTCTGTGTAACCTCATAAAAGACAAGTGTTGTGGAGTTGGTTCTGATGGAGTGGTCTCTGTGTGTCTCTCTCCCTACAGTACCTTGGCGTGCCACGATGAGGCTGGCCATGCAGTCTGGAACACTAGTCCCCGCCGCCAGGAACGTGATGCCCATGATGACATCAGGGATGCCAAGCGTGTACCCAATCACAGTCACCTATAGTCAATGACAACATGGCAGTCGTACCATTAGCATTTTTCTGTAAGACAATTACCAGACCTCAACACTGTATTCCCGTTTGAGAGGACAGCTGGAGCCAAGGCTAATATGACATTTAGTAAATAAAGGTTAAATAAGAACTCACCATCCAGACCATAATGTAGGAGAAGCCAGCGATCCACATGGTGGAGGTGACGAAGGAGACCATGAACCATCTCTCCCAGCGTGGCTTGGCACAGTTCGGGATGGTGAAGAAGAGGAGCAGGCACAGAGGCCAGCAAAGCAGCCACTTCATCTTGTTACACACACCCGCTGGAGGAGAGGGAGGGAGGGAGAGGGACAGAGACAGAGAGGGAGTGAGAGAGGGAGTGAGAGAGGGAGTAAGAGAGGGAGAGGGAGAGGGAGAGGGAGAGAGAGAGAGAGAGAGAGAGAGAGAGAGAGAGAGAGAGAGAGACAGACACAGACACAGACACAGACAGACAGACAGACAGACAGACAGACAGACAGACAGACAGACAGACAGACAGACAGACAGACAGAGAGAGAGAGAACATTTTTTATAATTGAATTGGGAGAGAGAGAGAACGAGACAGAAACAGAGAGAGAGAGAGACAGAAAGAGAAGGGGATTGGAAGAGAGAAAATGAGCGTCAGTGAATTGAAATATGTAAAACATAGAATAAAGCAAATAGACATATAACATGTTCACACACCTGGTGGTCTGTGAGGGACCAGAGGTCCTTCGTTCTCATCCTCTTCCTCTTCTCCTCCGTCATTCTCATTATTCTCATTATCCTCGTTCTCGTTTTCCGTCTCATTCCCCGACTCCAGGACCCCCTGAGCTAGGCATCTCCCGTTCAGCCCTGTCTCGGCCCCGCCCGTCCTGCCGTTCTCCAGACCCCGCCTCTCTGGAGCCCTGGCGGCTGCAGAGTCTGAGTCTCCGTTGGTGATGTGTTGGTTGACCCTGGTCTCACTGGTGTTGATCACCCTCTGTCTCTGCACACACACACACACAATACTGGGTCAATGAGATAGAGTGTGTGTGTGTGTGTGTGTGTGTGTGTGTGTGTGTGTGTGTGTGTGTGTGTGTGTGTGTGTGTGTGTGTGTGTGTGTGTGTGTGTGTGTGTGTGTGTGTGTGTGTGTGTGTGTAGAGGGTGGGGTGTAAATGTCAAATTCATACAGTACATGTGTATGTGTGTGTGTGTAGAGGGTGGGGTGGATGTCATAAGGTGAATGCACCAATTTGTAAGTCGCTCTGGATAAGAGCGTCTGCTAAATGACTTAAATGTAATGTAAATGTAAATGTAAATGTCAAATTCATACAGTACATGTGTATGTGTGTGTGTGTGTGTGTAGAGGGTGGGGTGTATGTAAATGTCAAATTCACACAGTGTGTGTGTGTGTGTGTGTGTGTGTGTGTGTGTGTGTGTGTGTGTGTGTGTGTGTGTGTGTGTGTGTGTGTGTGTGTGTGTGTGTGTGTGTGTGTGTGTGTGTGTGTGTGTGTGTGTGTGTGTGTGTGTGTGTGTGTGTGTGTGTGTGTGTGTCTGTGTGTCTGTGTTACCCTAATCTTTTTTACATGTATTTATTTTATTTCACCTTTATTTAACCAAGTAGACAAGTTGAGAACAAGTTCTCATTTACAATTGCGACCTGGCCATGATAAAGCAAAGCAGTTCGACACATACAACAACACAGTTACACATACAGTCAATAATACAGTACAGTAGAAAAATAAGTATATAATAATAATAAATAATAATAAATAAATAATACGATGTGAGCAAATGAGGTGAGATAAGGGAGGTAAAGGCAATAAAAGGCCATGGTGGCGAAGTAAATACAATATTGCAAGTATAACACTGGAATGGTAGATTTGCAGTGGAAGAATGTGCAAAGTAGAGATAGAAATAATGGGGTGCATAGGAGCAAAATAAATAAATACAGTAGGGAAAGAGGTAGTTGTTTGGGCTAAATTATAGATGGGCTCTGTACAGGTGCAGTAATCTGTGAGCTGCTCTGACAGCTGGTGCTTAAAGCTAGTGAGGGAGATACGTGTCTGGGAGATAGAAGATAATCTTACCTCATTGATGAGCATGCGTGAAGCCATGGTTAATCGTGTCCTGGGGGAGAAGTGACTGGTGATCATGATCCTCATGCCAGCCTCAGAGAAGGACAGCTGGTGGGGGTAGGCTGACAGTAGCTCATCCACCATCAGCACACTGGGCTTACACTGGAAGTTAGCTATTGGGACAGACACAAAATGGCTGCCTGGTTACTTCTTCTCTAATAGTTTCTCATTGAGAGAAGGACAGCTGGTGGGGGTAGGCTGACAGTAGCTCATTCACCATCAGCACACTGGGAGTTCGCTATGGGTACAGTCACAAAATGGCTACTATTATCACTAACAGACTGGTGGCACAAGAAACTCATACAGACACGTGTGTACCTTCCAATGAGTTCCTTAAAGGGATTTTTCAGGATTTTGGCAATGATTCACTTTATCGACTTCCCCAGAGTCAGAGGAA
This sequence comes from Oncorhynchus keta, assembly GCF_023373465.1. Lineage (NCBI taxonomy): Eukaryota > Metazoa > Chordata > Actinopteri > Salmoniformes > Salmonidae > Oncorhynchus > Oncorhynchus keta. The sequence continues at coordinate 195,153 of NW_026280186.1, read as the reverse complement.
CTGTGTCCAGTATGAAGGATGTTGGAGGTAGTTTCAGGAACCAATGCTAACTAGCGTCAGCACAATAAGCTAACACTAGTTAGCAACTTCCTTCAAACTGGACGCAGAGACAGAAAAATGGTATCCATGAGTTCATCTGACTATGGGGAAGTCGATAAAGGGCCCTAAAACCCTGAAGTAACTGAAACTGAGATACTACAATAGTTCCTTTTTCAGTGGAACCACCACAACTATCAAAATCATTTCAAAGTAAACTGTATTTCTCTGTATTGCACCACAGAAGGTCACAGTTTATTTGTATAGTTCACATACTCACACCATCAACAAACTATCTGTTGATAAGCAACTGCTTGCTAAGGTGATGGTTAGGTTTAGAATAAGAGTTAGGGTAAAGGGCTAAGGTTATGGTTAGGTTTGGAATAAGAGTTAGGGTAAAGGGTTAAGGTTATGGTTAGGTTTAGAATAAGAGTTAGGGTAAAGGGTTAAGGTTATGGTTAGGTTTAGAATAAGAGTTAGGGTAAAGGGTTAAGGTTATGGTTAGGTTTGGAATAAGAGTTAGGGTAAAGGGTTAAGGTTATGGTTAGGTTTAGAATAAGAGTTAGGGTAAAGGGTTAAGGTTATGGTTAGGTTTGGAATAAGAGTTAGGGTAAAGGGTTAAGGTTATGGTTAGGTTTGGAATAAGAGTTAGGGTAAAGGGTTAAGGTTATGGTTAGGTTATGGTTAGGTTTGGAATAAGAGTTAGGGTAAAGGGTTAAGGTGATGGTTAGGTTTAGAATAAGAGTTAGGGTAAAGGGTTAAGGTTATGGTTAGGTTTAGAATAAGAGTTAGGGTAAAGGGTTAAGGTGATGGTTAGGTTTAGAATAAGAGTTAGGGTAAAGGGTTAAGGTTATGGTTAGGTTTAGAATAAGAGTTAGGGTAAAGGGTTAAGGTTATGGTTAGGTTTAGAATAAGAGTTAGGGTAAAGGGTTAAGGTTATGGTTAGGTTTGGAATAAGAGTTAGGGTAAAGGGTTAAGGTTATGGTTAGGTTTGGAATAAGAGTTAGGTAAAGGGTAAAGGGTTAGGCAAAGGTTATGGTTAGGTTTAGAATAAGAGTTAGGGTAAAGGGTTAAGGTTATGGTTAGGTTTGGAATAAGAGTTAGGGCAAAGGGTTAAGGTTATGGTTAGGTTTAGAATAAGAGTTAGGGTAAAGGGTTAAGGTTATGGTTAGGTTTAGAATAAGAGTTAGGTAAAGGGTTAAGGTGATGGTTAGGTTTAGAATAAGAGTTAGGGTAAAGGGTTAAGGTTATGGTTAGGTTTAGAATAAGAGTTAGGGTAAAGGGTTAAGGTTATGGTTAGGTTTGGAATAAGAGTTAGGGTAAAGGGTTAAGGTTTAGAATAAGAGTTAGGGTAAAGGGTTAAGGGTTAGGTTTGGAATAAGAGTTAGGTAAAGGGTTAAGGTTATGGTTAGGTTTAGAATAAGAGTTAGGGTAAAGGGTTAAGGTTATGGTTAGGTTTAGAATAAGAGTTAGGGTAAAGGGTTAAGGTGATGGTTAGGTTTAGAATAAGAGTTAGGGTAAAGGGTTAAGGTTATGGTTAGGTTTAGAATAAGAGTTAGGGTAAAGGGTTAAGGTGATGGTTAGGTTTGGAATAAGAGTTAGGGTAAAGGGTTAAGGTTATGGTTAGGTTTAGAATAAGAGTTAGGGTAAAGGGTTAAGGTTATGGTTAGGTTTAGAATAAGAGTTAGGGTAAAGGGTTAAGGTTATGGTTAGGTTTAGAATAAGAGTTAGGGTAAAGGGTTAAGGTTATGGTTAGGTTTAGAATAAGAGTTAGGGTAAAGGGTTAAGGTTATGGTTAGGTTTAGAATAAGAGTTAGGGTAGTTAAGGTTATAGGGGTAAATAAGAGTTAGGTTAAGGGTTAAGTTATGGTTAGGTTTAGAATAAGAGTTAGGGTAAAGGGTTAAGGTTATGGGTTTAGAATAAGAGTTAGGGTAAAGGGTTAAGGTTATGGTTAGGTTTAGAATAAGAGTTAGGGTAAAGGGTTAAGGTTATGGTTAGGTTTAGAATAAGAGTTAGGGTAAAGGGTTAAGGTTATGGTTAGGTTTAGAATAAGAGTTAGGGTAAAGGGTTAAGGTTATGGTTAGGTTTAGAATAAGAGTTAGGGTAAAGGGTTAAGGTTATGGTTAGGTTTGGAATAAGAGTTAGGGTAAAGGGTTAAGGTTATGGTTAGGTTTAGAATAAGAGTTAGGGTAAAGGGTTAAGGTGATGGTTAGGTTATGGAATAAGAGTTAGGGTAAAGGGTTAAGGTGATGGTTAGGTTTAGAATAAGAGTTAGGGTAAAGGGTTAAGGTTATGGTTAGGTTTAGAATAAGAGTTAGGGTAAAGGGTTAAGGTTATGGTTAGGTTTGAATAAGAGTTAGGTAAAGGGTTAAGGTTATGGTTAGGTTTAGAATAAGAGTTAGGGTAAAGGGTTAAGGTTATGGTTAGGTTTGGAATAAGAGTTAGGGTAAAGGGTTAAGGTTATGGTTAGGTTTGGAATAAGAGTTAGGGTAAAGGGTTAAGGTTATGGTTAGGTTATGGTTAGGTTTGGAATAAGAGTTAGGGTAAAGGGTTAAGGTGATGGTTAGGTTTAGAATAAGAGTTAGGGTAAAGGGTTAAGGTTATGGTTAGGTTTAGAATAAGAGTTAGGGTAAAGGGTTAAGGTGATGGTTAGGTTTAGAATAAGAGTTAGGGTAAAGGGTTAAGGTTATGGTTAGGTTTAGAATAAGAGTTAGGGTAAAGGGTTAAGGTTATGGTTAGGTTTAGAATAAGAGTTAGGGTAAAGGGTTAAGGTTATGGTTAGGTTTGGAATAAGAGTTAGGGTAAAGGGTTAAGGTTATGGTTAGGTTTGGAATAAGAGTTAGGGTAAAGGGTTAAGGTTATGGTTAGGTTTAGAATAAGAGTTAGGGTAAAGGGTTAAGGTGATGGTTAGGTTTAGAATAAGAGTTAGGGTAAAGGGTTAAGGTTATGGTTAGGTTTAGAATAAGAGTTAGGGTAAAGGGTTAAGGTTATGGTTAGGTTTGGAATAAGAGTTAGGGTAAAGGGTTAAGGTTATGGTTAGGTTTAGAATAAGAGTTAGGGTAAAGGGTTAAGGTTATGGTTAGGTTTGGAATAAGAGTTAGGGTAAAGGGTTAAGGTTATGGTTAGGTTTAGAATAAGAGTTAGGGTAAAGGGTTAAGGTTATGGTTAGGTTTAGAATAAGAGTTAGGGTAAAGGGTTAAGGTGATGGTTAGGTTTAGAATAAGAGTTAGGGTAAAGGGTTAAGGTTATGGTTAGGTTTAGAATAAGAGTTAGGGTAAAGGGTTAAGGTTATGGTTAGGTTTGGAATAAGAGTTAGGGTAAAGGGTTAAGGTTATGGTTAGGTTTAGAATAAGAGTTAGGGTAAAGGGTTAAGGTTATGGTTAGGTTTGGAATAAGAGTTAGGGTAAAGGGTTAAGGTGATGGTTAGGTTTAGAATAAGAGTTAGGGTAAAGGGTTAAGGTTATGGTTAGGTTTAGAATAAGAGTTAGGGTAAAGGGTTAAGGTGATGGTTAGGTTTGGAATAAGAGTTAGGGTAAAGGGTTAAGGTTATGGTTAGGTTTAGAATAAGAGTTAGGGTAAAGGGTTAAGGTGATGGTTAGGTATGGAATAAGAGTTAGGGTAAAGGGTTAAGGTTATGGTTAGGTTTAGAATAAGAGTTAGGGTAAAGGGTTAAGGTTATGGTTAGGTTTAGAATAAGAGTTAGGGTAAAGGGTTAAGGTTATGGTTAGGTTTAGAATAAGAGTTAGGGTAAAGGGTTAAGGTTATGGTTAGGTTTAGAATAAGAGTTAGGGTAAAGGGTTAAGGTTATGGTTAGGTTTAGAATAAGAGTTAGGGTAAAGGGTTAAGGTTATGGTTAGGTTTAGAATAAGAGTTAGGGTAAAGGGTTAAGGTTATGGTTAGAATAAGAGTTAGGGTAAAGGGTTAAGGTGATGGTTAGGTTTAGAATAAGAGTTAGGGTAAAGGGTTAAGGTTATGGTTAGGTTTAGAATAAGAGTTAGGGTAAAGGGTTAAGGTTATGGTTAGGTTTAGAATAAGAGTTAGGGTAAAGGGTTAAGGTGATGGTTAGGTTTAGAATAAGAGTTAGGGTAAAGGGTTAAGGTTATGGTTAGGTTTGGAATAAGAGTTAGGGTAAAGGGTTAAGGTTATGGTTAGGTTTAGAATAAGAGTTAGGGTAAAGGGTTAAGGTGATGGTTAGGTATGGAATAAGAGTTAGGGTAAAGGGTTAAGGTGATGGTTAGGTTTGGAATAAGAGTTAGGGTAAAGGGTTAAGGTTATGGTTAGGTTTAGAATAAGAGTTAGGGTAAAGGGTTAAGGTTATGGTTAGGTATGGAATAAGAGTTAGGGTAAAGGGTTAAGGTTATGGTTAGGTTTAGAATAAGAGTTAGGGTAAAGGGTTAAGGTTATGGTTAGGTTTAGAATAAGAGTTAGGGTAAAGGGTTAAGGTGATGGTTAGGTTTAGAATAAGAGTTAGGGTAAAGGGTTAAGGTGATGGTTAGGTTTGGAATAAGAGTTAGGGTAAAGGGTTAAGGTTATGGTTAGGTTTGGAATAAGAGTTAGGGTTAAGGTTATGGTTAGGTTTAGAATAAGAGTTAGGGTAAAGGGTTAAGGTTATGGTTAGGTTTAGAATAAGAGTTAGGGTAAAGGGTTAAGGTGATGGTTAGGTTTGGAATAAGAGTTAGGGTAAAGGGTTAAGGTTATGGTTAGGTTTAGAATAAGAGTTAGGGTAAAGGGTTAAGGTTATGGTTAGGTTTAGAATAAGAGTTAGGGTAAAGGGTTAAGGTTATGGTTAGGTTTAGAATAAGAGTTAGGGTAAAGGGTTAAGGTGATGGTTAGGTTTAGAATAAGAGTTAGGGTAAAGGGTTAAGGTTATGGTTAGGTTTAGAATAAGAGTTAGGGTAAAGGGTTAAGGTTATGGTTAGGTTTGGAATAAGAGTTAGGGTAAAGGGTTAAGGTTATGGTTAGGTTTAGAATAAGAGTTAGGGTAAAGGGTTAAGAGGTTATGGTTAGGTTTAGAATAAGAGTTAGGTAAAGGGTTAAGGTTATGGTTAGGTTTAGAATAAGAGTTAGGGTAAAGGGTTAAGGTTATGGTTAGGTTTAGAATAAGAGTTAGGGTAAAGGGTTAAGGTTATGGTTAGGTTTAGAATAAGAGTTAGGGTAAAGGGTTAAGGTTAGGGTTATGGTTAGGTTTAGAATAAGAGTTAGGGTAAAGGGTTAAGGTTATGGTTAGGTTTAGAATAAGAGTTAGGGTAAAGGGTTAAGGTAAAGGGTTATGGTTAGGTTTAGAATAAGAGTTAGGGTAAAGGGTTAAGGTTATGGTTAGGTTTGGAATAAGAGTTAGGGTAAAGGGTTAAGGTTATGGTTAGGTTTAGAATAAGAGTTAGGGTAAAGGGTTAAGGTTATGGTTAGGTTTGGAATAAGAGTTAGGGTAAAGGGTTAAGGTTATGGTTAGGTTTAGAATAAGAGTTAGGGTAAAGGGTTAAGGTTATGGTTAGGTTTAGAATAAGAGTTAGGGTAAAGGGTTAAGGTTATGGTTAGGTTTAGAATAAGAGTTAGGGTAAAGGGTTAAGGTTATGGTTAGGTTTGGAATAAGAGTTAGGGTAAAGGGTTAAGGTTAGGATTAGAATAAGAGTTAGGGTAAAGGGTTAAGGTTATGGTTAGGTTTGGAATAAGAGTTAGGGTAAAGGGTTAAGGTTAGGATTAGAATAAGAGTTAGGGTAAAGGGTTAAGGTTATGGTTAGGTTTAGAATAAGAGTTAGGGTAAAGGGTTAAGGTTAGTAGATAGTTAGTTGAACTAGTCTGTAGATGTACTATCCAAATAAAGTGTCGCCCCACAGAAGCCTGATAACGTGATGTCATATCTGTGTGCCACCAGGGTAGGGACCTTTCTTGAGCAGGACGGCGGTGGCGTCACAGGTGACGTTGTCCTCCAGGTCAGTGCTGCCCGTCAGACCGTTGGCCAGACTCACGGAGCTCTTCTTCCGTCGGTCAAAGTAGCGCCTCGCTCTGCCGTTAAACCTACACACACAAGTGATGAACATTCAGAGATAATGAGAATTGAGTAGAAAGTATCCAAGAGTTTACAGAAGAATGCAGACTTTCCTGCGAGTAACAGTGTAATACATTTGCCTCAATGTACAGTATCTAAATGACTGAATAGCTCTTGGTCCATGGGAAGTGTGTGTGTTCGTGGTGTGTGATGATGTGAGCGCCAGATGATGCTCAGACTCACTTCATGATTAGAATGTAGAAGAGGTACATCACGTTCAGGACTAGAGACTCCCACCTTGGATACAATATAGAATAGAATGAATCCAACTTTATTGTCCACGCGAACAACGGAAGTGTGTCTTCAGAGCACCCCCCTCAGCACACATCACACACATACAGTTGAGATGAGCACAGGAGAATCTCATTCAAAACACACCATCGCAGAAACTTATCAACTGATTATCAACCGACTGAATATCAAGAGAAATGCGTTTTTACATACCACGTAACCTCCCCGTCGTAGATAAACTGTGAGGAGAAAGAGAGGGATTGATAATATTTAGGAAAAGGCAGAGATGTAATAACACAGTCATTTCCAGTACTGATTATTAAAGCAATGCTATGTCTATCTTGACCACCAGAGGGTAATGCCAACTCCAGAACTTTCCTCCACGACAGAACCAGGACAGAAACACCTGTTACTCGACATCTGATTCATTACAGTCTCACTTAGCCAATGTCAAGTGGAAAAATACAGTACTTCTCTTTCTGCGGATGCATGTGTTGTGTCATCATGCTTCATGCTAAAAGGCTAACATATACCCAGAACTGAAAATGATTATCCAGTGAAGCATTGGCATTTCATACTACTATTATCCAGACTGTAGAGTCAAAGGCATGTTATAATTCCAGGTTGGCATTTATTGTCCTGAATCTTGCCCTGGAGGCAGCTCTGCAGATTGGTCACTAGCTGGCACAGCCACAAAGTCCTAAAATCTGATTTTAATTGCAAACCCTAACCATAAATTAAGACCAAAAATATACATGTTCTTTTCATGTATTTTTACAATATAGACCACTTTGACTTTGCAGCTGGCCCATCTAGAGGAGTGATCGAAATTTACTGGGGGGCTGGTCCAACTTAAGATGTCCTAAAAAAATGCATCCCCTCCCCACAATAGCCTATATATGTATTGGTTTTCAGGCTAATTCCTAAATTAATAATTGTCCACCTCATGGTCAGAGAATTGCATGCATAGGCCTTTAGACTTAGGATCACCACTTTATTATAAGAACGTGAAATGTCAGAATAATAGTGGAGATTTATTTGAGCTTTTATTTATTTCATCACATTCCCAATGGGTCAGACATTTACATACACTCAATTAGAATTTGATAAACAATATAAAGGCAAGGCTATCAAATTCTAATTGAGTGTATGTAAATGTTTGACCCAAGTTAAACAATATAAAGGCAAGGCTAACTTGGGTCAAACATTTTGGTTAGCCTTCCACAAGCTTTGGGACATTCCTCCTGACAGCGCTGGTGTAACGGAGTCAGGTTTGTAGGCCTCCTTGCTCACACACACTTTTTCAGTTCTGCCCACAAATTTTCTATAGGATTGAGGTCAGGGCTTTGTGATGGCCACTCCAATACCTTGACTTTGTTGTCCTTAAACCATTTTGTCACAACCAATGCTTGGGGTCATTGTCCATTTGGAAGACCCATTTGCGACCAAGCTTTAACTTTCTGACTGATGTCTTGAGATGTTGCTTCAATATATCCACATAATTTTCATACCTCATGTTGCGATCTACTTTGTGAAGTGCACCAGTCCCTCCTGCAGCAAAGCACCCCCACGCTTCATGGTTGGGATGGTGTTCTTCAGCTTGCAAGCCTCCCTCTTTTTCCTCCAAACATAACGATGGTCATTATGGCCAAACAGTTATATTTTTGTTTCATCAGACCAGAGGACATTTCTCCAAAAAGTATGATCTTTGTTCCCATGTGCAGTTGCAAACCGTAGACTTGCTTTTTATGGCGGTTTTGGAGCAGTGGCTTCTTCCTTGCTGAGTGTCCTTTCAGGTTATGTCGATATAGGACTCGTTTTACTGTGGATATAGATACTTTTGTACCTGTTTCCTCCAGCATCTTCACAAGGTCCTTTGCTGTTGCTCTGGGATTGATTTGCACTTTTCACACCATTAGTACGTTCATCTCTAGGAGACAGAACACTTCCTGAGCGGTATGACGGCTGTGTGGTCCCATGGTGTTTATACTTGCGTTCTATTGTTTGTACAGATGAACGTGGTACCTTCAGGCGTTTGGGAATTGCTCACAAGGATGAACCAGACTTGTGGAGGTCTACAATTTATTTTCTGAGGTCTTTTGTTTTCCCAGGATGTCAAGTAAAGAGGCACTGAGTTTGAAGGTAGGCCTTGAAATACATCCACAGGTACACCTCCAATTGACGTCAATTAAACTATCAGAAGCTTCTAAAGCCATGATGACGGTTTCGGAAATTTTCCAAGCTGTTTAGAGGCACAGTCAACTTAGCGTATGTAAACGTCTGACCCACTGGAATTGTGATACAGTGAATTATAAGTGAAATAATCTGTCTGTAAACAATTGTTGGAGAAATGACTTGTGTCATGCACAAGGGTAGATGTCCTAACCGACTATAATGTTAACAAGAAATGTGTGGAGTGGTTGAAAAAATAGTTTTAATGACTCCAACCTAAGTGTATGTAAACTTCAGACTGTATATACATATAGAGCCTATAGAGAAGCGTAGGCCTGACCCCAGAGAGAGAGAGAGAGAGAGAGAGATGCCGTAGCTATGACACCGACATGCATTTCTTCATGCATCTGCTATACATATATAGGAGTACAGAAGGGGGCTAATTCATACATTTTAGATCAGACTCTTTTGCATAAAGATATGCATTGGTTAGAGCCTGTAAGTAAGCATTTCACTAAGGTCTACACCTGTGTTATTCGGCGTGCGTGACAAATACACTTTGATTTGAAGCATTAGATTACAGGAGTAACTCTGGTAGGCCTGAAACAGACTTCCTCAGCTCAAGTCAGTTGTAGTGATGTGGTGCACTGCCTTAATATCATAGGCCGGCAGTAGCTAAAGCTTGATAATAGCCACACCAAACCTTAACAAATGTTTTTTAACTTTATTCGGTTAATGTCAAAAGTCAGTCAAGCCATTGTTTAGGGGGAAGAGGCAATGAGGGGGGGAAAAAAGTTTGAGAACCCCCCCTCCCTCGTAAATGTCTGTCTCGGACATTGCTCAGTTCTGCATCCAGGGCAAAATTCATAACAATAAACGTCAACCTGCATTGCAATAATACCATGTATGGAGGGTCAGTTCAGATGTCCTTTATCTACATCAGTCAGACCCAGTGTTGTGTTTAATTGGGAGGAGTGATGCGTGATGAGTCTGTCTGCACATCAGAGCAGGGTTCTCAGACAGACTGGTCCAGCTGATGTTCTGTCTGTCCTGTATTCTCTCTCTCTCTCTCTCTCTCTCTCTCTCTCTCTCTCTCTCTCTCTCTCTCTCTCTCTCTCTCTCTCTCTCTCTCTCTCTCTCTCTCTCTCTCTCTCTCTCTCTCTCTCTCTCTCTCTCTCTCTCTCTCTCTCTCTCTCTCTCTCTCTCTCTCTCTCTCTCTCTCACTCACTCTCTCTCACTCACTCTCACTCACTCTCACCCGTGCTTGCGCGCACGTGTGTGTAGTTGGCCACTTACTGCAATGAGGGCTGCGATAGAGAGCGTGTAGTAGGCGGAGTCTCTGAGTAGTGTCCAATGGGAGAGCTTCACAGCCTAGAGACAGATGGAGAGAAGACAAACAGGACACAAACAAAAGACACAGCATTATCACACTGATGAACTGCAGTCAAGCATACCCACATGACAGCGCTTCGGCGCAACAATAACGATTATAGCTCCAGCTCCCTCACAAGCATACCGAGATACACAAAGAGCTCTTGAGTTGACTTGAATAGATCCCACTACGTACAAAGGACAAGCAGGCAGTGCTCACCTCCTCCAAAAAGGTGGCAGTGTATCCACTGATTTGACATAATGATATGCAGCACAGGCAGCCTACCACACAGTGACTAATGCGTTATAGAGCCTGTATTTAGCATGCAAATCAACCCACACACACACTACTACAGTGAAAGACATATCTTCCTCAGAGAAACACAGTCAAGCCCTAGCCTGGTCCCAGATCTGTTTGTGCTGTATAGCAAACTCCGATAGTCATGTCATGCTAGACAGCACCAACAGATCTGGGATCAGGCTATCCAAACTGTAAAGCTCATAATGTCTTCCTATGAGAAACATGTAGCCAAAGTCTGGTCCCAGATGTGTTTGCGTTGTATAGCCAGAATAGACCATACGAGTTAGCAAGATGGTACAAACTGATCTCTATTAGATCAACAATAGAGAGACTTAAGGTGACTTTACAGTAATATACTGTTTCCTGGCAGTGTTAAGATGACTTTACAGTAATACACAGTACTTCCTTACATAAAGGACAATCTGAGATCAAATCACTATGGCTGCACCCTATCATGTAAACGTTATGTCAGATGCTTCTGCACCTGCATTGCTTGCTGTTTGGGGTTTTAGGCTGTGTTTCTGTACAGCACTTTGAGATATCAGCTGATGTAAAAAGGGCTTTATAAATACATTTGATTTGATTAGATGATTTCATCAGGGAATATATCATGTTGGATTCAGGCTTGGCACGGCATGGTGCAGGGATCTGGACAGGGATAATACATGTTACAGTAGGCCAGTAAGGCAGGCTATGGCTCTACAGATGTGATACTGTAACTGTGGTCAGTTCATCTTCATAATGTATTTGTTTGTATACAGTATGGAGAACACATGTTGTTATGGATGTTCTTGGACAATATATATGGACACTGTATGTAGCCTATATTTATATATATAAATCTGTATTCTGTCGATATATGTGTGTACTGTATATATGCTACTCTGTATTGAGATATACAAGAAAGTCAAAATACCAAGAACTCATTCCGGAGCCACGTTTTTCTAAAATGACATAACAGTATGACATGATACCTGGCCAGCAAAGATTCCACACACTCCGATGATGCAGAGGATGTTGAAGACTGCTGACCCCACAATGGTCCCCACACCCACATCTCCTTTAGTGATGAAGACCCCTGCGGAGAGGGACACACATGTACACACGGTATGACACGGCACTTTGTCCTTGTTTAACATGCAGTCTACTCCGGCAGAGTCTGACGTCGCTAGTCTTAGCGGCGCTGTGTGTGTGTCCTCTGTGGGTGTCGTCGTCGTGTGTGTGTGTGGTGGCCCAGGATGACTGGATGTGATACATTGACAGTGGGATCAAACAACTGCCCTCGGCTGTCACAACACATATAAACAACTCAGCCACGTCAAAGGGTTAAACTAAACTACAGAGTCTTGTTCTAAAAACCGTCTCTGTTTACAGTGGACACAACAGTCTGCTTCTAATCCACAGTGTTGTCAAAAGTGCCAATCTAAAATACTGACGCCAACGCATCGCTTCTCATCAATGTTCATTTCAACTCTATTAACATGCTGTTAATCCTTATACAGGTCCCTTTTCGACTGGGTCGTGTGTGTGTGTGTGTGTGTGTGTGTGTGTGTGTGTGTGTGTGTGTGTGTGTGTGTGTGTGTGTGTGTGTGTGTGTGTGTGTGTGTGTGTGTGTGTGTGTGTGTGTGTGTGTCCATGAAAGTGAGTAAGTATGTGTATTGCATGTGTGTGTTTGTGTTACCTATGACAGAGGTGAAGAGTTCAGGGGCGGAGCTTCCAGCTGCCATAAAGGTTGCCCCTGCTACATCCTCGCTGAGATGAAGACGCTAGAGAGAGAGAGAAGAAAGAGAGAAAGAGAGAGCGATAGAAAGAGAACGAGGGAGGGAGGGAGAGAGAGGAAGAGAGAAAGAAAGAGAGAAAGAAAGAGAGCGAGAAAGAGAGAGAAAGAGAGCGAGAAAGAGAGAGAAAGATCGCGAGAGAGGTAATAGACAGACAAAAACAGGAGCTGAGACTTGTCAACAGAAGCTTCACTGTATATCAGTGTAACACTGTAATAAGATGAGAGTGGCACAGGATCCAATATGTCATTGAGAAGAATACCACAGCCTAACCCTTGACCCTGAACTGAACTGCGACCCTAACACACAGAAGGACAAACAGCAACATAAGCACATCTTATCCACATCCTGTCAAGCTGCCTCCCAAATGGCAACCTATTCCCTATATAGTGCACTATGACCAGGGCCCATAGGTTAGTAAACTACAAATGGAATAGGCTGCCTTTTGGGATGCAGACTCTGTCTTTGTCCATACATACCTCACATATCTTCTCCAGCGAAGGGACAAAGTAATCGTCACAAACCAAGGCCAGGGCAATGAACATATACATGGCCTGAAAGGAAATAGACACAGAGAGGAAAGATAACAGGGGGGTGTTTATTGAGTAATAATTGGGGTGGACAATTTCCTATAATTGGGGTGGACTTTTGTATCTTTTCTCAATGCATTTCTATCTGAACATTCTGTAATATTGCGTAACATTCTGTAAACGGTATACTCTCCTGAACAGACCCGAGTAAATATGTTGGAGACGCATGGATGGACACCACCATCTGAATTTCATAAGAACACACTGTAGATGATGTGTCAGTGATATTGGACTAAACATGGCTTTATACATGCTGATGGCTAGCCAACAACCTAACTGCAAATCCCACCAAATCATAATATCCAAATCTGGTTTACTATAATACAAAAATCACTGGTACACTAATATCCTTCAAAACAAAACGACAGACAGAATTAGTTTACCACCACAGCCACACAGAGGGAGACATAGACATAGAGACAGAGACAGAGACAGAGACAGAGAGAGAGAGAGAGAGAGAGAGAGAGAGAGAGAGAGAGAGAGAGGTAATACAGGACAGAGGCAAAGAGAGCGAAAGAGACAGACAGACAGACAGACAGACAGACAGACAGAGAGAGAAACAGACAGGACGAGAAGAAACAGAGGCAAAGACAGGCAGAGAGAAACAGACAGACAGAGAGAGAAACAGACAGGCAGGGAGAGAAACAGACAGGCAGAGAGAGAAACAGACAGGCAGAGAGAGAAACAGACAGGCAGAGAGAGAAACAGACAGACAGAGAGAGAAACAGACAGACAGAGAGAGAAACAGACAAACAGAGAGAGAAACAGACAGGCAGGGAGAGAAACAGACAGGCAGAGAGAGAAACAGACAGACAGAGAGAGAAACAGACAAACAGAGAGAGAAACAGACAGGCAGGGAGAGAAACAGACAGGCAGAGAGAGAAACAGACAGGCAGAGAGAGAAACAGACAGGCAGAGAGAGAAACAGACAGACAGAGAGAGAAACAGACAGGCAGAGAGAGAAACAGACAGGCAGAGAGAGGAAGAGATCATAGACACCACGCCGTGGTTGATTAAAAATCAGGTAAAGAAAACCCTTCAACGTCACAGTGCAGTTAGTCTCTGTCTCCATCAATGGGCCTGACCAGGTAGGAGGGGTGGGGTGGATTTGTTAATTTGGTGAATCAGGGGTCAGAGGTAACGTACAATCCCTGTTAGAGATTTTAATCTGGGTGTGGAATGACATGGGGTTGAGATCAAGGTTAGAGACAACAACAGATGGCAGTTAACAGAGTTGTAATACTGTGGTGGTATGGCAGCCGTCTCTCTCTCTCTCTCTCTCTCTATCCAGCCATTAAGTCCCGTTATGTATGTATAAATGTGTGTGTGTGTGTGTGTGTGTGTGTGTGTGTGTGTGTGTGTGTGTGTGTGTGTGTGTGTGTGTGACACAGCAGCCTGTTGCTATTGTCGGTTGGTTGAGTAAGAGCTTTTGATTGGTTGAGTTTTTTTTGGGGGGGGGGGGGAACAAGGGAATTCCAAGAAATGACATGATGTTTTGACAGCGGACTAATCCTCTCATGCTTACATGAGTGAATGGGGTCAACAAGGCATAATAGTGGTTTTTGGAGGGAGAGAGAGACAGTGCCTTCAGTAAGTATTCATACCCACAGACGTTTTCCACATGTGGTTGTGCTACAGCCTGAACTCAAAATTGATTAAAAAATCTATATAATCTTCACCCATCTACACACAATACCCCTAAATGACAATGACAATTATTTTTAAAATGTCATCAATGTCATCAATTTTCCACCATAATTTGCAAATAAATTCATAAAAAATCCTACAATGTGATTTTCTGGATTTTTTTTTTCATTTTGTCTGTCATAGTTGAAGTGTAACTATGATGACAATTACAGGCCTCTCTCATCTTTTTAAGTTGGAGAACTGACACAATTGGTGGCTGACTAAATACTTTTTTGCCCCACTGTAATTATTCACACCCCCGAGGACAATATATGTTAGAATCACCTTTGGCAGTGATTACAGCTGTGAGTCTTTCTGGGTAAGTCTGAGCTTTGCACACCTGGGTTGTACAATATTTTGATTTACATTATTCTGTTAAATATTCTTCAAGCTCTGTCAAGTTGGATGTTGATCATTGCTAGACAGCCATTTCCGAGCCTTGCCATAGATTTTCAAGCCGATTTAAGTCAAAACTCTAACTTGGCCACTAGTTCCAGTTTAGTCGCCTTGATAAGCAACTCCAGTGTATATTTGGCCTTGCGTTTTCGGTTAACGTCCTGCTGAAAGGTGAATTTGTCTCCCAATGACTGTTGGAAAGCAGACTGAAACCAGTTTTCCTCTAGGAATGTGCCTCTGCTTAGCTTTATTCCGTTTCTTTTTATCATAAAAAAAAGTCCAAGATGACAAGATGACTGTTTTAAGTCCCTAAACGGTTCCATTCCTTTCTGGCAAATGAGTTAGGAAGGACGCCTGTATCTTTGTAGTGACTGGGTGTATTGATACACCATTCAAAGTGTAATTCATTCCTGCTTACTTGTATTTTTTTTACCCATCTACCAATAGGAGCCCTTCGTTGAGAGGCATTGGAAAAACTCCCTGATCTTTGGGGTTAAATCTGTGTCTAAAATTCACTGCTCGACTGAGGGACCTTACAGGTAACTAACTGTATGCCACTAGGCACACTGGCTGAATCAACGTTGTTTCCACCTCATTTAAATGAAATGACGTTGAACCAACGTGGAGGCCCATCAAACAAATGGAAATGGTACATGTGCTCTATTCCCCTCATACTTGTTCCTCTCCTTCCCTACATCAACCCATCCTCTGTATAGCCTATGCCCTCTATCTTCACCACCTCCACATCCCTGCTCCCTCTGTAGTCTACACCTCAGTTTAGCCATCCTGCCCAACACACCTCCACGCATCCTGCCTGCTCACCCTACCTTTAAATCCCAGCCTACAGAAATGCCCAGCCTTCCGCTTCATCCTCCCACCACACACACGGGCCTCACACACAATTACAAACATACACGTTCCCCAACTCTACCTACTCAACCTGCACCGGCTTCCATCCAGAACTAGTCCACTATATTTGATGGAAGTTCTCGTCTCTCTCTCTCTCTCTCTCTCTCTCTCTCTCTCTCTCTCTCTCTCTCTCTCTCTCTCTCTCTCTCTCTCTCTCTCTCTCTCTCTCTCTCTCTCTCTCTCTCTCTCTCTCTCTCTCTCTCTCTCTCACTTACTCACTCACTCACTCACTCACTCATGCTGCTCAGAGTCTACACCTAAATCTGGTTGTAATTGGGTGTGTATTTCCAACCGGCAATAAATAAAATGCCGGCTGTGCTGACAGGACCCCAGCTAGAGTGAGGAGCACGCGCACACACACACACAGTTGGCAGGCCTCATTCGGTACCAGATGCTGTGTTCTGTTCTGTTCCTCCGAGCGGGATAGCTTGGACTCGGGGGCCATTTGTTAAGCCTTGGATGGCAGCCCGCTAACAATTATCCCATGGTTCACACTATGCACAAACACCCAGCCAGCCGAGAAATACAGGGGGACTGACGTGAAGTTGTTAGTTTTCCACTATGTTTTTTTTACGGGAACTTAAAATAGATTATTGAGGTGAAAGGTTGATTAAAGACACACACAGAGACATGGGAAAGGGCATACCTAGTGGGAAAGGGGATACCTAGTGGCAAAGGGGATACCTAGTGGGAAAGGGGATACCTAGTGGCAAAGGGGATACCTAGTGGCAAAGGGGATACCTAGTGGCAAAGGGGATACCTAGTGGGAAAGGGGATACCTAGTGGGAAAGGATACCTAGTGGCAAAGGGGATACCTAGTGGCAAAGGGATACCTAGTGGCAAAGGGGATACCTAGTGGGAAAGGTGATACCTAGTGGGAAAGGGGATACCTAGTGGGAAAGGGGATACCTAGTGGGAAAGGGATACCTAGTGGGAAAGGGGATACCTAGGGGATACCTAGTGGGAAAGGGGATACCTAGTGGCAAAGGATACCTAGTGGCAAAGGGATACCTAGTGGCAAAGGGGATACCTAGTGGCAAAGGGGATACCTAGTGGGAAAGGGGATACCTAGGGGAAACCTAGTGGGAAAGGGGGGATACCTAGTGGGAAAGGGGATACCTAGTGGGAAAGGGGATACCTAGTGGGAAAGGGGATACCTAGTGGAAAGGGGATACCTAGTGGCAAAGGGGATACCTAGTGGCAAAGGGATACCTAGTGGCAAAGGGATACCTAGTGGGAAAGGGATACCTAGTGGGAAAGGGGATACCTAGTGGGAAAGGGATACCTAGTGGGAAAGGGATACCTAGTGGCAAAGGGGATACCTAGTGGCAAAGGGGATACCTAGTGGGAAAGGGATACCTAGTGGGAAAGGGATACCTAGTGGCAAAGGGATACCTAGTGGCAAAGGGATACCTAGTGGCAAAGGGATACCTAGTGGCAAAGGATACCTAGTGGGAAAGGGGATACCTAGTGGGAAAGGGGATACCTAGTGGGAAAGGGGATACCTAGTGGGAAAGGGATACCTAGTGGCAAAGGTGATACCTAGTGGGAAAGGGATACCTAATGGGAAAGGGGATACCTAGTGGGAAAGGTGATACCTAGTGGGAAAGGGGATACCTAGTGGGAAAGGGATACCTAGTGGGAAAGGGGATACCTAGTGGCAAAGGGGATACCTAGTGGCAAAGGGATACCTAGTGGCAAAGGGGATACCTAGTGGCAAAGGGATACCTAGTGGCAAAGGGGATACCTAGTGGCAAAGGGATACCTAGTGGGAAAGGGGATACCTAGTGGCAAAGGGGATACCTAGTGGGAAAGGTGGGAAAGGATACCTAGTGGGAAAGGGGATACCTAGTGGGAAAGGGGATACCTAGTGGGAAAGGGGATACCTAGTGGGAAAGGTGATACCTAGTGGGAAAGGTGATACCTAGTGGGAAAGGGGATACCTAGTGGGAAAGGGGATACCTAGTGGAAAGGGATACCTAGCGGGAAAGGGATACCTAGCGGGAAAGGGATACCTAGCGGGAAAGGGGATACCTAGCGGAAAGGGGATACCTAGCGGAAAGGATACCTAGCGGAAAGGGGATACCTAGCGGGAAAGGGGATACCTAGCGGGAAAGGGGATACCTAGCGGGAAAGGATACCTAGCGGGAAAGGGATACCTAGCGGGAAAGGGATACCTAGCGGGAAAGGGATACCTAGCGGCAAGGGATACCTAGCGGCAAAGGGGATACCTAGTGGCAAAGGGGATACCTAGTGGGAAAGGGGATACCTAGTGGGAAAGGGGATACCTAGTGGGAAAGGGGATACCTAGTGGGAAAGGGGATACCTAGTGGCAAAGGGGATACCTAGTGGGAAAGGGGATACCTAGTGGCAAAGGGGATACCTAGTGGGAAAGGGGATACCTAGTGGGAAAGGGGATACCTAGTGGGAAAGGGGATACCTAGTGGGAAAGGGGATACCTAGTGGCAAAGGGGATACCTAGTGGCAAAGGGGATACCTAGTGGCAAAGGGGATACCTAGTGGGAAAGGGGATACCTAGTGGGAAAGGGGATACCTAGTGGGAAAGGGGATACCTAGTGGGAAAGGGGATACCTAGTGGGAAAGGGGATACCTAGTGGGAAAGGGGATACCTAGTGGGAAAGGGGATACCTAGTGGCAAAGGGGATACCTAGTGGCAAAGGGGATACCTAGTGGCAAAGGGGATACCTAGTGGCAAAGGGGATACCTAGTGGCAAAGGGGATACCTAGTGGCAAAGGGGATACCTAGTGGCAAAGGGGATACCTAGTGGCAAAGGGGATACCTAGTGGGAAAGGGGATACCTAGTGGGAAAGGGGATACCTAGTGGGGATACCTAAAGGGGATACCTAGTGGGAAAGGGGATACCTAGTGGGAAAGGGGATACCTAGTGGGAAAGGGGATACCTAGTGGCAAAGGATACCTAGTGGCAAAGGGATACCTAGTGGCAAAGGGATACCTAGTGGCAAAGGGGATACCTAGTGGCAAAGGGGATACCTAGTGGCAAAGGGGATACCTAGTGGCAAAGGGGATACCTAGTGGCAAAGGTGATACCTAGTGGGAAAGGGATACCTAGTGGGAAAGGGATACCTAGTGGAAAGGGATACCTAGTGGGAAAGGGGATACCTAGTGGGAAAGGGGATACCTAGTGGGAAAGGGATACCTAGTGGGAAAGGGATACCTAGTGGGAAAGGGGATACCTAGTGGCAAAGGGGATACCTAGTGGCAAAGGGATACCTAGTGGGAAAGGGGATACCTAGTGGGAAAGGGGATACCTAGTGGGAAAGGGGATACCTAGTGGGAAAGGGGATACCTAGTGGAAAGGGGATACCTAGTGGCAAAGGGGATACCTAGTGGGAAAGGGAAAGGATACCTAGTGGGAAAGGGATACCTAGTGGGAAAGGTGATACCTAGTGGGAAAGGGGATACCTAGTGGGAAAGGGATACCTAGTGGGAAAGGGATACCTAGTGGGAAAGGGGATACCTAGTGGGAAAGGGGATACCTAGTGGCAAAGGGGATACCTAGTGGCAAAGGGATACCTAGTGGAAAGGGATACCTAGTGGGAAAGGGGATACCTAGTGGGAAAGGGATACCTAGTGGGAAAGGGATACCTAGTGGGAAAGGGGATACCTAGTGGGAAAGGGGATACCTAGTGGGAAAGGGGATACCTAGTGGGAAAGGGATACCTAGTGGGAAAGGATACCTAGTGGAAAGGGGATACCTAGTGGGAAAGGGGATACCTAGTGGGAAAGGATACCTAGTGGGAAAGGGGATACCTAGTGGGGATAAGTGGGAAAGATACCTAGTGGGAAAGGGGATACCTAGTGGAAAGGGGATACCTAGTGGAAAGGGATACCTAGTGGAAAGGGGATACCTAGTGGGAACCTAGTGGGAAAGGGATACCTAGTGGGAAAGGGATACCTAGTGGGAAAGGTGATACCTAGTGGGGGATACCTAGTGGGAAAGGATACCTAGTGGGAAAGGGATACCTAGTGGGAAAGGGATACCTAGTGGAAAGGGGATACCTAGTGGGAAAGGGATACCTAGTGGCAAAGGGGATACCTAGTGGGAAAGGGGATACCTAGTGGGAAAAAGGGATACCTAGTGGGAAAGGGGATACCTAGTGGGAAAGGGGATACCTAGTGGGAAAGGGATACCTAGTGGCAAAGGGGATACCTAGTGGGAAAGGGGATACCTAGTGGGAAAGGATACCTAGTGGGAAAGGGGATACCTAGTGGGAAAGGGATAAGTGGCAAGGGATACCTAGTGGGAAAGGGGATACCTAGTGGGAAAGGATACCTAGTGGGAAAGGGGATACCTAGTGGGAAAGGGATACCTAGTGGGAAAGGATACCTAGTGGGAAAGGGATACCTAGTGGGAAAGGGATACCTAGTGGGAAAGGGATACCTAGTGGCAAAGGATACCTAGTGGGAAAGGGATACCTAGTGGGAAAGGGGATACCTAGTGGGAAAGGGGATACCTAGTGGGAAAGGGGATACCTAGTGGCAAAGGGGATACCTAGTGGCAAAGGGGATACCTAGTGGCAAAGGGGATACCTAGGGAAAGGTGATACCTAGTGGAAAGGGATACCTAGTGGAAAGGGATACCTAGTGGGAAAAAGGATACCTAGTGGGAAAGGATACCTAGTGGCAAAGGATACCTAGTGGAAAGATACCTAGTGGGAAAGGTGATACCTAGTGGGAAAGGGGATACCTAGTGGGAAAGGGGATACCTAGTGGGAAAGGGGATACCTAGTGGGAAAGGGGATACCTAGTGGGAAAGGGGATACCTAGTAAGTTGCACAACTGAATGCATTCAATCAAAACGTGTCTTCTGCATTTAGCCCAATGTCTCTGAATCAGAGAGGTGAGGGCAGCTGCCTTAATCAGCATCCAGTTGTTGTTGGCAGAAGCAGAAAGGCAGATTTTTAAACCTTGACGGTTTGGGGATTTGAACCAGCAACCTTGGGTGGGTGGGTGGGTGGGTGACAGACAGACAGACAGACAGACAGACAGACAGACAGACAGACAGACAGACAGACAGACAGTCAGACAGACAGACAGTCAGACAGTCAGACAGTCAGACAGACAATCAAAGTGAAGAAGACTGAACTCACACACAGGACGTGTAGGGCCACAGCTCCTTCTGTCCTCTCCCTGTGGGTAAACAGATCTGTAGGGAACTCGTGCAAAGCTGGAAGAGACAGAGATTTCGGGTTACTCAAGCAAGAGATTGTGTGTTTGTGTGTATATGTGTGTGGATGGATGGATGGTGTGTGTGTTCTGACGTCTGTCCTGTGAGGTCAATGCTACTCACAAGCTAATGGAGGACACATAACTCATATGAACTGACAAGTGCTGGCCCTGCAGCACCTTGCCTAAATGTCTAATTGTGTGTGTGTGCATGCCTGCGTCCGTCCATCTGTGAGTGTGTGTCTGTATGATAGTCCTGCAGCATCCTGCCAAGGATTGTGTGTATGAGTGTGTGTGTGTGTGTGTGTGTGTGTGTGTGTGTGTGTGTGTGTGTGTGTGTGTGTGTGTGTGTGTGTGTGTGTGTGTGTGTGTGTGTGTGTGTGTGTGTGTGTGTGTGTGTGTGTGTGTGTGTGTTCACCTCCTCTGAGAACTGAAAGACCCACCAGAGGAGAATAAAAAAAGAGATGGATAAAGTGAGAGCAAAGAAAAGGACAAAGGGAGGAGAGAGAGAGAGAGTAAAAATAGAGCTCAGGGTTAGGATATGTAGGGTGAGGAGGAGAGAGAGAGAGAGTAAAAATAGAGCTCAGGGTTAGGATATGTAGGGTGAGGAGGAGAGAGAGAGAGAGTAAAAATAGAGCTCAGGGTTAGGATATGTAGGGTGAGGAGGAGAGAGAGAGAGAGTAAAAATAGAGCTCAGGGTTAGGATATGTAGGGTGAGGAGGAGAGAGAGAGAGAGTAAAAATAGAGCCTCAGGGTTAGGATATGTAGGGTGAGGAGGAGAGAGAGAGAGAGTAAAAATAGAGCTCAGGGTTAGGATATGTAGGGTGAGGAGGAGAGAGAGAGAGAGTAAAAATAGAGCTCAGGGGTTAGGATATGTAGGGTGAGGAGGAGAGAGAGAGAGAGTAAAAATAGAGCTCAGGGTTAGGATATGTAGGGTGAGGAGGAGAGAGAGAGAGAGTAAAAATAGAGCTCAGGGTTAGGATATGTAGGGTGAAGAGGAGAGAGAGAGAGAGTAGAAATAGAGCTCAGGGTTAGGATATGTAGGGTGAGGAGGAGAGAGAGAGAGAGTAAAAATAGAGCTCAGGGTTAGGATATGTAGGGTGAAGAGGAGAGAGAGAGAGAGTAAAAATAGAGCTCAGGGTTAGGATATGTAGGGTGAGGAGGAGAGAGAGAGAGAGTAAAAATAGAGCTCAGGGTTAGGATATGTAGGGTGAGGAGGAGAGAGAGAGAGAGTAAAATAGAGCTCAGGGTTAGGATATGTAGGGTGAAGAGGAGAGAGAGAGAGTAGAAATAGAGCCTAGGGTTAGGATATGTAGGGTGAGGAGGAGAGAGAGAGAGAGTAGAAATAGAGCTCAGGGTTAGGATATGTAGGGTGAGGAGGAGAGAGAGAGAGAGTAAAAATAGAGCTCAGGGTTAGGATATGTAGGGTGAGGAGGAGAGAGAGAGAGAGCAGAAATAGAGCTCAGGGTTAGGATATGTAGGGTGAGGAGGAGAGAGAGAGAGTAAAAATAGAGCTCAGGGTTAGGATATGTAGGGTGAGGAGGAGAGAGAGAGAGTAAAAATAGAGCTCAGGGTTAGGATATGTAGGGTGAGGAGGAGAGAGAGAGTAGCTCAGGGTTAGGATATGAAGGGTGAGGAGGAGAGAGAGAGAGAGTAAAAATAGAGCTCAGGGTTAGGATATGTAGGGTGGAGGAGGAGAGAGAGAGTAGAAATAGAGCTCAGGGTTAGGATATGTAGGGTGAGGAGAGAGAGAGAGTAAAAATAGAGCTCAGGGTTAGGATATGTAGGGTGAGGAGGAGAGAGAGAGAGTAGAAATAGAGCCCAGGGTTAGGATATGTAGGGTGAGGAGGAGAGAGAGAGAGAGTAAAAATAGAGCTCAGGGTTAGGATATGTAGGGTGAGGAGGAGAGAGAGAGTAGAAATAGAGCTCAGGGTTAGGATATGTAGGGTGAGGAGGAGAGAGAGAGAGAGTAAAAATAGAGCTCAGGGTTAGGATATGTAGGGTGAGGAGGAGGAGAGCAGAAATAGAGCTCAGGGCTTAGATATGTAGGGTGAGGAGGAGAGAGAGAGAGTAAAAATAGAGCCCAGGGTTAGGATATGTAGGGTGAGGAGGAGAGAGAGAGAGAGTAAAAATAGAGCTCAGGGTTAGGATATGTAGGGTGAGGAGGAGAGAGAGAGAGAGTAAAAATAGAGCTCAGGGTTAGGATATGTAGGGTGAGGAGGAGAGAGAGAGAGAGAAATAGAGCTCAGGGTTAGGATAAAGGAGAGAGAGAGAGAGTAAAAATAGAGCTCAGGGTTAGGATATGTAGGGTGAGGAGGAGAGAGAGAGAGAGTAAAAATAGAGCTCAGGGTTAGGATATGTAGGGTGAGGAGGAGAGAGAGAGAGAGCAAAAATAGAGCTCAGGGTTAGGATATGTAGGGTGAGGAGGAGAGAGAGAGAGAGAGCTAAAAAGGGTGAGGAGGAGAGAGAGAGAGAGAGAAATAGAGCTCAGGGTTAGGATATGTAGGGTGAGGAGGAGAGAGAGAGAGAGTAAAAATAGAGCTCAGGGTTAGGATATGTAGGGTGAGGAGGAGAGAGAGAGAGTAAAAATAGAGCTCAGGGTTAGGATATGTAGGGTGAGGAGGAGAGAGAGAGAGAGTAAAAATAGAGCTCAGGGTTAGGATATGTAGGGTGAGGAGGAGAGAGAGAGAGTAAAAATAGAGCTCAGGGTTAGGATATGTAGGGTGAGGAGGAGAGAGAGAGAGAGTAAAAATAGAGCTCAGGGTTAGGATATGTAGGGTGAGGAGGAGAGAGAGAGAGCAAAAATAGAGCCCAGGGTTAGGATATGTAGGGTGAGGAGGAGAGAGAGAGAGAGTAAAAATAGAGCTCAGGGTTAGGATATGTAGGGTGAGGAGGAGAGAGAGAGAGAGTAAAAATAGAGCTCAGGGTTAGGATATGTAGGGTGAGGAGGAGAGAGAGAGAGAGTAAAAATAGAGCTCAGGGTTAGGATATGTAGGGTGAGGAGGAGAGAGAGAGAGAGTAAAAATAGAGCTCAGGGTTAGGATATGTAGGGTGAGGAGGAGAGAGAGAGAGAGCAAAATAGAGCCCAGGGTTAGGATATGTAGGGTGAAGAGGAGAGAGAGAGAGAGTAAAAATAGAGCTCAGGGTTAGGATATGTAGGGTGAGGAGGAGAGAGAGAGAGAGTAAAAATAGAGCCCAGGGTTAGGATATGTAGGAGGAGAGAGAGAGAGAGTAAAAATAGAGCTCAGGGTTAGGATATGTAGGGTGAGGAGGAGAGAGAGAGAGAGTAAAAATAGAGCTCAGGGTTAGGATATGTAGGGTGAGGAGGAGAGAGAGAGAGTAAAAATAGAGCTCAGGGTTAGGATATGTAGGGTGAGGAGGAGAGAGAGAGAGAGTAAAAATAGAGCTCAGGGTTAGGATATGTAGGGTGAGGAGGAGAGAGAGAGAGTAAAAATAGAGCTCAGGGTTAGGATATGTAGGGTGAGGAGGAGAGAGAGAGAGAGCAAAAATAGAGCTCAGGGTTAGGATATGTAGGGTGAGGAGGAGAGAGAGAGAGAGTAAAAATAGAGCTCAGGGTTAGGATATGTAGGGTGAGGAGGAGAGAGAGAGAGAGTAAAATAGAGCTCAGGGTTAGGATATGTAGGGTGAGAGGAGAGAGAGAGAGAGTAAAAATAGAGCCAGGGTTAGGATATGTAGGGTGAGGAGGAGAGAGAGAGAGAGTAAAAATAGAGCTCAGGGTTAGGATATGTAGGGTGAGGAGGAGAGAGAGAGAGAGTAAAAATAGAGCTCAGGGTTAGGATATGTAGGGTGAGGAGGAGAGAGAGAGAGAGTAAAAATAGAGCTCAGGGTTAGGATATGTAGGGTGAGGAGGAGAGAGAGAGAGAGTAAAAATAGAGCTCAGGGTTAGGATATGTAGGGTGAGGAGGAGAGAGAGAGAGAGTAAAAATAGAGCTCAGGGTTAGGATATGTAGGGTGAGGAGGAGAGAGAGAGAGAGTAAAAATAGAGCTCAGGGTTAGGATATGTAGGGTGAGGAGGAGAGAGAGAGAGAGTAAAAATAGAGCTCAGGGTTAGGATATGTAGGGTGAGGAGGAGAGAGAGAGAGAGTAAAAATAGAGCTCAGGGTTAGGATATGTAGGGTGAGGAGGAGAGAGAGAGAGAGAAAAAATAGAGCTCAGGGTTAGGATATGTAGGGTGAGGAGGAGAGAGAGAGAGTAAAAATAGAGCTCAGGGTTAGGATATGTAGGGTGAGGAGGAGAGAGAGAGAGAGTAAAAATAGAGCTCAGGGTTAGGATATGTAGGGTGAGGAGGAGAGAGAGAGAGAGTAAAAATAGAGCTCAGGGTTAGGATATGTAGGGTGAGGAGGAGAGAGAGAGAGAGTAAAAATAGAGCTCAGGGTTAGGATATGTAGGGTGAGGAGGAGAGAGAGAGAGTAAAAATAGAGCTCAGGGTTAGGATATGTAGGGTGAGGAGGAGAGAGAGAGAGAGTAAAAATAGAGCTCAGGGTTAGGATATGTAGGGTGAGGAGGAGAGAGAGAGAGAGTAAAAATAGAGCTCAGGGTTAGGATATGTAGGGTGAGGAGGAGAGAGAGAGAGAGTAAAAATAGAGCTCAGGGTTAGGATATGTAGGGTGAGGAGGAGAGAGAGAGAGAGTAAAAATAGAGCTCAGGGTTAGGATATGTAGGGTGAGGAGGAGAGAGAGTAAAAATAGAGCTCAGGGTTAGGATATGTAGGGTGAGGAGGAGAGAGAGAGTAAAAATAGAGCTCAGGGTTAGGATATGTAGGGTGAGGAGGAGAGAGAGAGTAAAAATAGAGCTCAGGGTTAGGATATGTAGGGTGAGGAGGAGAGAGAGAGTAAAAATAGAGCTCAGGGTTAGGATATGTAGGGTGAGGAGGAGAGAGAGAGTAAAAATAGAGCTCAGGGTTAGGATATGTAGGGTGAGGAGGAGAGAGAGAGTAAAAATAGAGCTCAGGGTTAGGATATGTAGGGTGAGGAGGAGAGAGAGAGAGAGAGTAAAAATAGAGCTCAGGGTTAGGATATGTAGGGTGAGGAGGAGAGAGGGAAATTATACATGAAAAGAGAGTAGGGCTACAAGAGGAAGTGGTACAAGAAGCGCTAGAAGCTATCACTCCTTATTGTGCATAAAAAAGTGTGTAAAAGAGAGAAAGAGAGAGGGGGAAAGAGAGAGGGGGAAAGAGAGGTGAAAGAGAGAGGGGGAAAGAGAGGGAAAAGAGAGAGGGAAAAGAGAGGGGGAAAGAGAGAGGGGAAAAGAGAGGGGAAAGAGAGAGGGAGAAAAGAGAGAGGGGGGGAAAGAGAGAGGGGAGAGGGAAAGAAGGGAGAGGGGGAAAGAGAGGGGAAAAGAGAGAGGGGAAAGAGAGAGGGGAGAGAGGGGAAAGAGAGAGGGGAAAGAGAGAAAGAGAGGGGGAAGAGAGAGGGGAAAGAGGGGGAAAGAGAGAGGGGAAAGAGAGGAAAGATGAGGAAAAGAGAGAGGGGGAAAAGAGGGTGAAAGAGAGAGGGAAAAGAGAGTGAAAAGAGAGAGGGAAAAGAGAGAGGGGGAAAGAGAGAGGGGGAAAGAAGAGGGAGAGAGAAAAGAGAGAGGGGGAAAGAGAGAGGGGAAAGAGAGGGGGGAAAGAGAGAGGGGGGGAAGAGAGAGGGGGGAAAAGAGAGAGGGGGAAAGAGAGAGGGGAAAGAGGGGGAAAGAGAGAGGGGGAAAGAGAGGGGGGAAGAGAGAGGGGAAAGAGAGAGGGGGAAAGAGAGAGGGGGAAAGAGAGGGGGAAAGAGAGAGGGGAAAGAGGGGGGGAAAGAGGGGGGAAAGAAAGAGGGGAAAGAGAGAGGGGGGAAGAGAAAAAAGAGAGGGAAAGAGAGAGGGAGAAAGAGGGGGAAAGAGAGAGGGGAAAAGAGAGAGGGGGAAAGAGAGAGGGGGAAAGAGAGAAAAGAGAGAGGGAAGAGAGAGGGGAAAGAGAGAGGGGGAAAGAGAGAGGGGCCAAGAGAGAGGTAAAAAGGGGGAAAGAGGGAGAGGGGGAAAGAGGGAGAGAGGGGGAAAGAGAGAGGGGAAAGAGAGGGGGAAAGAGAGAGGGGGGAAAAGAGAGGGGGGGAAGAGAGAGGGGAAAAGAGGGGGGAAAGAGAGAGGGGGAAAGAGAGGGGAAAGAGAGAGGGGAAAAGAGAGAGGGGGAAAGAGAGAGGGGGAAAGAGAGGGAAAGAGAGAGGGAAAAGAGAGAGGGGGAAAGAGAGAGGGGAAAAGAGAGAGGGGGAAAGAGAGGGGGAAAGAGAGAGGGGAAAGAGAGAGGGGGAAAAGAGAGGGGAAAGAGAGAGGGGAA
Source organism: Oncorhynchus keta (assembly GCF_023373465.1). NCBI lineage: Eukaryota > Metazoa > Chordata > Actinopteri > Salmoniformes > Salmonidae > Oncorhynchus > Oncorhynchus keta. The sequence goes on along the minus strand of NW_026280186.1, from coordinate 168,111 downwards.
AGAGAGGGGGAAAGAGAGGGAAAGAGAAAGGGAGGGGGAAAGAGAGAGGGGAAAAAGAGAGAGGGGGAAAGAGAGAGGGAAAGAGGGGAAAAGAGAGAGGGAAAAGAGAGAGGGGGAAAGAGGGGGAAAGAGAGAGGGGAAAGAGAGAGGGGAAAGAGAGAGGGGGAAAAGAGAAAGAGGGGGGGAAAAGAGAGGGGGAAAAGAGAGAGGGGGAAAAGAGAAGGGGGAAAAGAGAGAGGGGAAAGAGAGAGGGGGGAAAGAGGGGGGAAAGAGAGAGGGGGAAGAGAGGGGGGAAAGAGAGGGGGAAAGAGAGGGAAAGAGGGGAAAGAGAGAGGGGGAAAGAGAGAGGGGAAAGAGAGAGGGGGAAAGAGAGAGGGGGAAAGAGAGGGGGAAAGAGAGAGGGGGAAAGAGAGGGGGAAAGAGAGGGGGAAAGAGAGGGGGGAAAGAGAGGGGGAAAGAGAGAGGGGAAAGAGGGGGAAAGAGGGGGGGGGGGAAAGAGAGAGGGGGAAAGAGAGAGGGGAGAGATGGGGAAAGAGGGGGGGGGTAGGGGGGAAGAGAAAGAGGCAGAGAAAAATAAGAGATAGAAAGAAAGAAAAAGAGAGCTTAAATACCTATGTATATCCTCTCACTCCACACTTCCTTCCCTCTCCCTCTCCCTCCATTCATCATTCTCCTTCCTTCTCTCTCCCTCCATTCATTCTCCAGGCTCCTCTCTCCTTTTTCTCATCATCCCACCTCGTCCACCAATCAACAGTCTATTCATGGGCCAATGCTAACATCTGCTCCGGATTTCACCACATTTCCAATGGAAAGGCCAGCCAGACAGTCAACGTTGTGCTAGCTAGTGGCTATATCTAGTAGCTAGCACAACCACTGCTTCCACCAATGCTAATAGCTGCTAATACAGTAATGCTATTCCAAATCAAACCAAAGTATATGTGTCATGTGTGCCGAATACAACAGGTGAAGACCTTAAAGTGAAATGCTTACTCACAAGCCATAACCAACAGTGCAATTTTTAAGTAAAAAATAGGTACAGTTGAAGTCGAAAGTTTACATACACCTTAGCCAAATGCATTTAAACTCAGTTTCTCACAATTCCTGACATTTAATCCTAGTAAAATAAATGTTGTTCCAATTCATGATTGTGTCCCACTTGTTGTTGATTCTTCACAAAAAAATACAGTTTTATATCTTTATGTTTGAAGCCTGAAATGTGGCAAAAGGTCGCAAAGTTCAAGGGGGCTGAATACTTTCGCAAGGCACTGTACATGTAGATATGGTTAAAGTGACTATGCATATATGATAAACAGAGAGTAGCAGCAGAAAAGAGGGGTTGGGTATCGGGACAAAATGCAGATAGTTCAGGTAGCCAATGTGCAGGGGGGGCGTTAGTCGGATTAATTGAGGTAGTATGTACATGAATGTATAGTTAAAGTGACTATGCATATATGATATACAGAGAGTAGCAGCAGCGTAAAAGACGGGTTGGAGGGGGGGGGTGCTAACTACTGCTAACTAAAATGCGATTTCACTGCTTCTCACTGGAGAGCAGTCAGGCAGGCTAACTACAGTAGTTAATACAGCAATGTGATGCTATTGCTAACTTAAGCTAGCATTCTTTGTTTATTTGAACACATTTCCATTGAAAAAGCCCAGCCAGTCAGCTAGCTACAGCAGCAGAATCCCAACACTCGAAAATGGCTTTTCCTCCTCACCTGCATAAACTTAGTTCACCTCTTCCCAACCTTTCAGCTTCTACTTTCCCTGACTCATTCACACTGCAAACCAACTCAACCTCTCAATGTTCCTGAGTTGATTATCCTTTTCACACTCTCCTGCTGACCTGAGACATACTGTGCTGGCTCAGATGTCGTCCTTTCCAGCAACGACGGTGAAAGAGTAACCAGGCCGGCACAGTACAGCTCAGCGGTTGCTCAGCTCAGTAGTGTGAAAGGGGCCTAGTTCTCCGGTGACCCGTGTGCCGTACATTCTGCATGTGTTTGATTGAACACAGGTCTGTTCCTATGTTATATTAGGAAACTCGTCTAACACAACGCAGAGCTCACAGTAAAACAACACAGAGAGTAGAGAGCAGGAGGAGGAAGGACATCTCATGGTGTGTGTGTGTGTGTGTGTGTGTGTGTATCTTGGTGTCGGCAGCTGGATGTGTTTAATTTTTACAGCTACGAGTGCTACACGCACACACACACACACACACACACACACACACACACACACACACACACACACACACACACACACACACACACACACACACACACACACACACACACACACACACACACACACACACACACACACACACACACACACACACACACACACACACACCCTGCCTACGCCTTTTCTGTTCTGTTTGCTAAGGAAAACACATTATTATGATGGGAAATAAACATTGCAGAGGATAAAGGGATCTGCTCTAGGAACCAGGGAGAGAAATGGAGAGAGAAGAAAGAGAAGAACAGAGAGAGAGAAAAGAGAAAGAACGAGAGAAACAGACAGAAAACAAAAGAAAAGGAAGAAAGAGAGAGAAGGTCTTCACAGACAGAAGATAAAACCTTCTAATGACTGTTGAAGAAGGGTTGTTCATGCCTACTGTAGAATTCCCATAGGGACAGGCAGCACTCACACAAACACGTTCCACATACATTAAGTTCATGCATGAGTTCATTACCACTGAAGCACTACAATTCCACCATCCCAATTCATCTTTGACATCAAACCATAGAGTTGTATAGAGGGTGAGCACTTGGCACAAATCCTGTTTTGTGGGTGCTACGACCGACCGACTGACTGAACTGACACCCTGATGCACCACTCTCTGTCTGTCTGTCTGTCTGTCTGTCTGTCTGTCTGTCTGTCCGTCCGTCCGTCCGTCCGTCCGTCCGTCCGTCCGTCCGTCCGTCTGCCTGTCTGCCTGTCTGCCTGTCTGCCTGTCTGCCTGTCTGCCTGTAGAATGGCAGAGTGTAATGGAGTCAGTGTGCCCAGACTAATGCCCATTGCCAGAGGGATACAGGCAGCAGATGTGCCCAGCCATGTCCAACACTCCACCACCCTGGCCCTCTCTACTGTGAACAGTACCACGATGCCAGATACCAACTCACAGCCAAGTCAACACCCTTCCACACACATGGAGGTGCCCATGCACGCACACGCGCATGCACACAAGATATGAGAAATCGTGTGCACACACAATGAAGCAAGTATGCAGGCACACACACACACACACTGTGTAGGCAGGTCAGGCGTCTTGATCTGTGTGCGCCAATGGCACAAGCACTCTAAAGCATTGCCTGCAGAGAGTTTCACCCTGATGCACCACTAAATGTAGAGACGGTACAGTATCTCTTCTAAAGTTATCATCTGTGTCTGACTCCGAACGGACAAATAAAAAGAGCAGGAAGTGAATATACCCCCCCCCAATCCATCTGTACTGCCTAACAACTCCTGACTTTTATGGAAATGTTGCATTTGAGATATGAGTCACATGATTCTATTGTACAACGGTGGGGTATTGGAGGGCCATTTCAAGAGCACAAAAGATGCCTGTGCTTTAGAAGAAAAAAGGTACAGCTGGCTTCTCCATAGTCCATAAACAGGGTACTGAGTGCGTGTGTGTGTGTGTGTGTGTGTGTGTGTGTGTGTGTGTGTGTGTGTGTGTGTGTGTGTGTGTGTGTGTGTGTGTGTGTGTGTGTGTGTGTGTGTGTGTGTGTGTGTGTGTGTGTGTGTGTGTGTTCTTTGTCAGGAAAAAGCAGTAACACACCTGTATAAGGACAAAGCAGGTCAGAGAGGAAGTGAGAAAGAGAGAAAGAAAGGTAGAAATGGGACGTGACTAGTGTTGTGTTGCAGTATGAAGGTTATCCTCTCATCAAAGATACAGTAATGTGGTGGATTAATGACAGTAGACTCATGAAATTAGTTATCTTGTCTACCTTGTACTGTACTGTTTTGTACTCACTCATGTACATGCCATTACTGTAGACAGGCAGGCGCGCACACACACAGGTAAGTAACCCATGACCACTCATCTAAATGACAGACAACATCTGAATGTCAGATATTAAGATCCAAATGACAGATATTAAGATCCAAATGACAGATAACATCTAAATGACAGATATTAAGATCTAAATGACAGACAACATCTAAATGACAGATATTAAGATCTAAATGACAGACAACATCTAAATGACAGACAACATCTAAATGACAGATATTAAGATCTAAATGACAGACAACATCTAAATGACAGATATTAAGATCTAAATGACAGACAACATCTAAATGACAGATATTAAGATCTAAATGACAGATATTAAGATCTAAATGATATATATTAAGATCTACATTTTTATTTCACCATTATATAACCCGGTAGGCCAGTTGAGAACAAGTTCTCATTTACAACTGCGACCTGGCCAAGATAAAGCAAAGCAGTGCGACACAAACAACAACACAGAGTTACACATGGAATAAAAAAAATGTACAGTCAATACCACAATTGACAAAATCTACATACAGTGTCGGCAAATGACGTACGATTAGGGAGGTAAGGCAATAAATAGGCCGTAGTGGTGAAGTAATTACAATTTAGCAATTAAACACAGGAGTGATAGATGTGCAGAAGATGAATGTGCAAGTAGAGATACTGGGGTGCAAAATAGCTAAATAAATAAATAAATAAACATATGGGGATGAGGTAGTTGGATGGGCAATTTACAGATAGGCTATTTACAGATGGGCTATGTACAGGTGCAGTGATCTCTGAGCTGCTCTGACAGCTGATGCTTAAAGTTAGTGAGGGAGATATGAGTCTCCAGCTTCAGTGATTTTTGCAATTTGTTCCAGTCATTGTCGATAGAGAACTGGAAGGAAAGGTGGCTAAAGGAGGAATAGGCTTTGGGGGTGATCAGTGAAATATACCTGCTGGAGCGCGTGCTACGGGTGGGTGCTGCTATGGTGACCAGTGAGCTGAGATAAGGCGGCGCTTTACCTAGCAAAGACTTATAGATGACCTGGAGCCAGTGGGTTTGGCGACGAATATGAAGTGAGGGCCAGCCAACGAGAGCATACAGGTCACAGTGGTGAGTAGTATATGGGACTTTGGTGACAAAACAGATGGCACTGTGATAGACTGCATCCAATTTGCTGAGTAGAGTGTTGGAGGCTTTTTATTAATGACATCGCCAAAGTCAAGGATCGGTAGGAAAGTCAGTTTTTACGAGGGTATGCTTGGCAGCATGAGTGAAGGATGCTTTGTTGCGAAATGTAAAGCCGATTCTAGATTTAATTTTGGATTGGAGATGCTTAATGTGAGTCTGGAAGGTGAGTTTACAGTCTAACCAGACACCTAGGTATTTGTAATTGTCCACATATTCTAAGTCAGAACCGTCCAGAGTAGTGATGCTGGACGGGCGGGCAGGTGCCGACAGCGATCGGTTGAAGAGCATGCATTTAGTTTTACTTGCATTTAAGATCAGTTGGAGGCCACGAAAGGAGAGTTGTATGGCATTGAATCTCGTCTGGAGGTTTGTTAACACAGTGTCCAAAGAAGGGCGAGAAGTATACAGAATGGTGTCGTCTGCGTAGAGGTGGAACAGAGAATCACCAGCAGCAAGAGCAACATCATTGGTGTATACAGAGAAAAGAGTCGCCCCAAGAATTTAACCCTGTGGCACCCCCATAGAGACTGCGAGGTCCGGATAACAGTCCCTCCGATTTGACACACTGAACTCTGTCTGAGAAGTAGTTGGTGAACCAGGCGAGGTAGTCATTTGAGAAACAAAGGCTGTTGAGTCTGCCGATAAGGATGTGGTGATTGACAGAGTCGAAAGCCTTGGCCAGGTCGATGAAGACGGCTGCACAGTATTGTATTTTATCAATGGAGGTTATTATATAGTTTACGACCTTGAGCGTGGCTGATGTGCACCCCTTTTCATCTCAGAAACCAGATTGCATAGCAGAGAAGTTAAGGTGGGATTCGAAATTATCGGTAATCTGTTTGTTAACTTGGCTTTCGAAGACCTTAGAAAGGCAGGGTAGGATAGATATAGGTCTGTAACAGTTTGGGTCTAGAGTGTCTCCCCCTTTGAAGAGGGGTATGACCGCGGCAGCTTTCCAATCTTTGGGGATCTCAAACGATACGAAAGAGAGTTTCAACAGGCTAGTAATAGGGTTTGTAACAATTGCGGCGGATAATTTCAGAAAGAGAGGGTCCAGATTGTCTAGCCCAGTCGATTTGTAGGGGTCCAGATTTTGCAACTCTTTCAGAACATCAGCTATCTGGATTTGGGTGAAGGAGAAATGGGGGAGGTTTGGGCAAGTTGCTGTGGGAGGTTGTTGACCGGGGTAGGGGCAGCCAAGATCTAAATGTCAGATATTAAGATCTAAATGACAGCTATCAAGTCATGTTAATTCTAATATTGTTATAATGACCATGTCAAATAAAGTTACCATAGCACTATACTACTTTATATCTATGTAACATTTAAGGGACAGAATCTTCCAGCCTTCAATCTGCCTTGAATGGAGTACACATCTCTTCACTCACTCCTATTTGATATAATCAACTCCACTACTTGTGTCGGAGTGAGTGCTAGCTGGCGACGTAGCCAAGTGCAAGCCGAGGCAGCAACCCACTCCATAGCAACGGTGTTTTCTCCAGAGTGAGTGGGTTTAAGTGGCAGAGGGAGAGAGGTGCACAAAAATAATACACATCTTTAACCTGGGGGCAGACTCTCACTAGTATACAGTACATTGACCATTAGCATTGACGTGCTCTATAGATACAAGGTTGGCAGAGTGTGTGTGTCTGTATTGATACGACTTTTTTACTAGATCCAGATGTATATTATGGAAAGGGAATGGTGGAGGAATTACAATACATTGAAAGATGAGGTACTGCGAGTATTCATTATCAGAATCATGGCTACTGTGGGTGGAAGATATGGAAAGTGTTTAGGCCTGAACGTCAGTAAGAAAATGCATACAGTCATACAGTGGCTTGCGAAAGTATTCACCCCCTTGGCATTTTTCCTATTTTGTTACCTTACAACCTGGAATTAAAATACATTTTTTGAGGGGGTTGTATCATTTGATTTACACAACATGCCTACCACTTTGAAGATACAATTTTTTTCTTGCGAAACAAACAAGAAAACAGAAAACTTGAGAGCATGCATAACCGTTCACCATCCCAAAGTCTATACTTTGTAGAGCCACATTTTGCAGAAATTACAGTTGCAAGTCTCTTGGGGTATGCATCTATCAGCTTGTTACATCTAGCCAGTGGTATTTTTGCCCATTCTTCAAGGCAAAACTGCTCCAGCTCCTTCAAGTTGGATAGGTTCCGCTGGTGTACAGCAATCTTTAAGTCATTCCACAGATTTTCAATTGTATTGAGCTTTGGGCTATGACTAGGCCATTCCAAGACATTTAATTGTTTCCCCTCGAGTGTTGCTTTAGCAGTATGCTTAGGGTCATTGTCCTGCTGGAAGGTGAACCTCCGTCCCAGTCTCAAATCTCTGGAAGACTGAAACAGGTTTCCCTCAAGAATGTCCCTGTATTTAGCACCATCCATCATTCCTTCAATTCTGACCAGTTTCCCAGTCCATGCCGGTGAAAAAACATCCCCACAGCATGATGCTGCCACCACCATGCTTCACTGTGATGGTGTTCTCGGGGTGATGAGAGGCGTTGGGTTTGCGCCAGACATAGCGTTTTACTTGATGGCCAAAAAGCTAAATTTTAGTCTCATCTGACCAGAGTACCTTCTTCCATATGTTTGGGGAGTCTCCAACATGTCTTTTGGCGAACACCAAACGTTTTTTTCTTATTTTTTTCTTTAAGCAATGGCTTTTTTTCTTGCATAAAAACCCAGTTCTGTGGAGTGTACGGCTTAAAGTGGTCCTATGGACAGATATTCCAACTCCGCTGCGTAGCTTTGCAGCTCCTTCAGGGTTATCTTTGGTCCCTTTGTTGCCTCTCTGGTTAATGCCCTCCCTGACCGGGCCGTGAGTTTTGGTGGGCGGCCCAACCCTGATCTGTACTTCTCCACAACTTTGTCCCTGACGTGTTGGAGAGCTCCTTGGTCTTCATGGTGCCGCTTGCTAAGTGGTGCCCCTTGCTAAGTGGTGCCCCTTGCTAAGTGGTGCCCCTTGCTTAGTGGTGTTGCAGACTCTGGGGCCTTTCAGAACAGGTGTATAAATATTGAGATCATGTGACAGATCATGTGACACTTAGATTGCACACAGGTGGACTTAATTTAACTAATTATGTGACTTCTGAAGGTAATTGGTTGCGACAGATCTTATTTAGGGGCTTCATAGGAAAGGGGGTGGATACATATGCACGCACCACTTTTCCGTTTTTGTTGTTATAATTTTATGTTTAACTTCACCAATTTGGACTATTTTGTGTATGTCCATTACATGAAATCCAAATAAAAATCAATATAAATTACAGTTTGTAATGCAACAAAATAGGAAAAACGCCAAGGGGGATAAATACTTCTGCAAGGCACTGTATGTGTTATGGTCTATAATGTGCTATGGTCTCAACTGCAATCCCCACAGAATTTTGACTTTCCAGAGTGGACAAATCTCTCTATGTATCTCTCTTTCCAGGCTACCTTCTCCACTTTGCTAATGGCCTCACAAGAGAGAGAGTGAGAGTGAGAGTGAGAGTGAGAGAGAGAGAGAGAGAGAGAAAGAAAGAAAGAATGTGCACATCAAGAGTGTGTACATCAAGGAGATGAGAGAAAGAGATATAGAGAAAATGAGGGAAAGAAAGGATCAGAGATCCTCCTCCAGGCTGTCTAAGCCTGGCCTGGAACACCATGGTAATTAGCATGAGGTTAGCTGGGTTTACTGAGGTGGTCCCGAGCCTTCTATCGCCTCTGTGTTGGCTATAACACACACACTCTGTGTTGGCTATAACACACACACTCTGTGTTGGCTATAACACACACACTCTGTGTTGGCTATAACACACACACACTCTGTGTTGGCTATAGCACACACACACTCTGTGTTGGCTATAACACACATACTCTGTGTTGGCTATAACACACACACTCTGTGTTGGCTATAACACACACACTCTGTGTTGGCTATAACACACACACACACTCTGTGTTGGCTATAACACACACACACTCTGTGTTGGCTATAACACACACACACACTCTGTGTTGGCTATAACACACACACACTCTGTGTTGGCTATAACACACACACACACTCTGTGTTGGCTATAACACACACACACTCTGTGTTGGCTATAACACACACACACTCTGTGTTGGCTATAACACACACACACTCTGTGTTGGCTATAACACAAACACTCTGTGTTGGCTATAACACACACACTCTGTGTTGGCTATAACACACACACTCTGTGTTGGCTATAACACACACACTCTGTGTTGGCTATAACACACACACTCTGTGTTGGCTATAACACACACACACTCTGTGTTGGCTATAACACACACACACTCTGTGTTGGCTATAACACACACACACTCTGTGTTGGCTATAACACACACACACTCTGTGTTGGCTATAACACACACACACTCTGTGTTGGCTATAACACACACACACTCTGTGTTGGCTATAACACACACACACTCTGTGTTGGCTATAACACACACACACTCTGTGTTGGCTATAACACACACACACTCTGTGTTGGCTATAACACACACACACTCTGTGTTGGCTATAACACACACACACTCTGTGTTGGCTATAACACACACACACTCTGTGTTGGCTATAACACACACACACACTCTGTGTTGGCTATAACACACACACACTCTGTGTTGGCTATAACACACACACACTCTGTGTTGGCTATAACACACACACGCTCTGTGTTGGCTATAACACACACACACTTTGTGTTGGCTATAACACACACACACTCTGTGTTGGCTATAACACACACACTCTGTGTTGGCTATAACACACACACACTCTGTGTTGGCTATAACAGGGCTCTGTTCTAGGCCCTCTCCTATTCTCGCTATACACCAAGTCACTTGGCTCTGTCATAACCTCACATGGTCTCTCCTATCATTGCTATGCAGACGACACACAATTCATCTTCTCCTTTCCCCCTTCTGATGACCAGGTGGCGAATCGCATCTCTGCATGTCTGGCAGACATATCAGTGTGGATGACGGATCACCACCTCAAGCTGAACCTCGGCAAGACGGAGCTGCTCTTCCTCCTGGGGAAGGACTGCCCGTTCCATGATCTCGCCATCACGGTTGACAACTCCATTGTGTCCTCCTCCCAGAGCGCTAAGAACCTTGGCGTGATCCTGGACAACACCCTGTCGTTCTCAACTAACATCAAGGCGGTGGCCCGTTCCTGTAGGTTCATGCTCTACAACATCCGCAGAGTTCGACCCTGCCTCACACAGGAAGCGGCGCAGGTCCTAATCCAGGCACTTGTCATCTCCCGTCTGGATTACTGCAACTCGCTGTTGGCTGGGCTCCCTGCCTGTGCCATTAAACCCCTACAACTCATCCAGAACGCCGCAGCCCGTCTGGTGTTCAACCTTCCCAAGTTCTCTCACGTCACCCCGCTCCTCCGCTCTCTCCACTGGCTTCCAGTTGAAGCTCGCATCCGCTACAAGACCATGGTGCTTGCCTACGGAGCTGTGAGGGGAACGGCACCTCAATACCTCCAGGCTCTGATCAGGCCCTACACCCAAACAAGGGCACTGCGTTCATCCACCTCTGGCCTGCTCGCCTCCCTACCACTGAGGAAGTACAGTTCCCGCTCAGCCCAGTCAAAACTGTTCGCTGCTCTGGCCCCCCAATGGTGGAACAAACTCCCTCACGACGCCAGGACAGCGGAGTCAATCACCACCTTCCGGAGACACCTGAAACCCCACCTCTTTAAGGAATACCTAGGATAGGATAAGTAATCCTTCTCACCCCCCTCCTTTAAGATTTAGATGCACTATTGTAAAGTGACTGTTCTACTGGATGTCATAAGGTGAATGCACCAATTTGTAAGTCGCTCTGGATAAGAGCGTCTGCTAAATGACTTAAATGTAAATGTAAATGATAACACACACACACTCTGTGTTGGCTATAACACACACACTCTGTGTTGGCTATAACACACACACTCTGTGTTGGCTATAACACACACACTCTGTGTTGGCTATAACACACACACTCTGTGTTGGCTATAACACACACACTCTGTGTTGGCTATAACACACACACACTCTGTGTTGGCTATAACACACACACACTCTGTGTTGGCTATAACACACACACACTCTGTGTTGGCTATAACACACACACACTCTGTGTTGGCTATAACACACACACACTCTGTGTTGGCTATAACACACACACACTCTGTGTTGGCTATAACACACACACACTCTGTGTTGGCTATAACACACACACACTCTGTGTTGGCTATAACACACACACTCTGTGTTGGCTATAACACACACACTCTGTGTTGGCTATAACACACACACTCTGTGTTGGCTATAACACACACACACTCTGTGTTGGCTATAACACACACACTCTGTGTTGGCTATAACACACGCACTCTGTGTTGGCTATAACACACGCACTCTGTGTTGGCTATAACACACACACACTGTGTTGGCTATAACACACACACACACTCTGTGTTGGCTATAACACACACACACACTCTGTGTTGGCTATAACACACACACTCTGTGTTGGCTATAACACACACACACACACTCTGTGTTGGCTATAACACACACACACTCTGTGTTGGCTATAACACACACTCTGTGTTGGCTATAACACACACACACTCTGTGTTGGCTATAACACACACACTCTGTGTTGGCTATAACACACACACTCTGTGTTGGCTATAACACACACACTCTGTGTTGGCTATAACACACACACTCTGTGTTGGCTATAACACACACACTGTGTGTATAACTATAACACACACACTCTGTGTTGGCTATAACACACACACACTCTGTGTTGGCTATAACACACACTATAACACACACACTCTGTGTTGGCTATAACACACACACACACACACACTCTGTGTTGGCTATAACACACACACACACTCTGTGTTGGCTATAACACACACACTCTGTGTTGGCTATAACACACACACACTCTGTGTTGGCTATAACACACACACACACTCTGTGTTGGCTATAACACACACACTCTGTGTTGGCTATAACACACACACTCTGTGTTGGCTATAACACACACACACACTCTGTGTTGGCTATAACACACACACACTGTGTTGGCTATAACACACACACACTGTGTTGGCTATAACACACACACACTCTGTGTTGGCTATAACACACACACACTCTGTGTTGGCTATAACACACACACACTCTGTGTTGGCTATAACACACACACACACTCTGTGTTGGCTATAACACACACACTCTGTGTTGGCTATAACACACACACTCTGTGTTGGCTATAACACACACACTCTGTGTTGGCTATAACACACACACTCTGTGTTGGCTATAACACACACACTCTGTGTTGGCTATAACACACACACTCTGTGTTGGCTATAACACACACACTCTGTGTTGGCTATAACACACACACACTCTGTGTTGGCTATAACACACACACTGTGTTAACACACACACACTCTGTGCTATAACACACACACTCTGTGTTGGCTAGAACACACACACTCTGTGTTGGCTAGAACACACACACTCTGTGTTGGCTATAACACACACACTCTGTGTTGGCTATAACACACACACACCCTGTGTTGGCTATAACACACACACTCTGTGTTGGCTATAACACACACACACCCTGTGTTGGCTATAACACACACACACTCTGTGTTGGCTATAACACACACACTCTGTGTTGGCTATAACACACACACTCTGTGTTGGCTATAACACACACACACTCTGTGTTGGCTATAACACACACACTCTGTGTTGGCTATAACACACACACACACCCTGTGTTGGCTATAACACACACACTCTGTGTTGGCTATAACACACACACACCCTGTGTTGGCTATAACACACACACACTCTGTGTTGGCTATAACACACACACACCCTGTGTTGGCTATAACACACATACACTCTGTGTTGGCTATAACACACACACTCTGTGTTGGCTATAACACACACACTCTGTGTTGGCTATAACACACACACTCTGTGTTGGCTAGAACACACACACTCTGTGTTGGCTATAACACACACACACTCTGTGTTGGCTATAACACTCAGCCAGGTCACCCGTGATACAAGTCAGTATTTGACGTCCATTCATGTCTGAGGATGTCGGGAGATGATGTGGAAGCCGGCCACTAGAGGCAACAGTGCTTGTTTTTACCTTCAAGTGGGTTCACTGTAAGCCTCTGATTCCAAAGGTGGCAAGTTTGAATCCAGCGATTGAACATTTTTTATATTTTTGTCTAAAGCCTTCCCAAACCTTAACCCTTTTCTTAACAATTTGGAGTTCATGCCCAAACTTAACCCTAACCTGAAACATTCTGAGTTCATGTCTAAACTAAACCTTAAACACCTGGAAATTTGAGTTTGGAACAACTTACAAATGTTAGAATTGAGAAACAGGGATGAACGTCTATTTCTGACGTGAGACTGTGAGAGCTGGTAGATAACACTGGCTCCATATGTATGCACAAGTGGACACACACACACGCGCACACACACACGTGCACACACACTGCCACCACCCCACTCAATACTCTCTGCAATCATAAGCCAGTCTCCCAGTTCACTCCTCACTAAAGCTCAATCAGAGGAAGTCAATGCATCAATCAGCAATCATACCTCAGTCAGCTGTACTCGTTTTCTCTCTCTCTCTCTCTCTCTCTCTCTCTCTCTCTCTCTCTCTCTCTCTCTCTCTCTCTCTGTGTCTCTCTCTCTCTCTCTCTCTCTCTCTCTCTCTCTCTCTCTCTCTCTCTCTCTCTCCTCTCTCTCTCTCTCTCTCTCTCTCTCTCTCAATTGTCCCCTCTCCCTCCTCTCTTTTCTCACTCTCTCTCTCTCTCACCCACTCTCTCTCTAACTGTCTCCCCCCTCTCTCCTGATTAATACAGTGTGTCATGCTTCAGTACAGAGCGCAAGTATCATGACTACTGCTTTCTCCTCTCTGATGAGATGTACAGTGTCAGAGGTCAACAGATTGTAAGGGATAGTTCATCACTTTGGGAAACATGCCATGTGCTGTGTGTGGGCGCTGCATGTGTGGGTACTGCGTGTGTGGGTACTGTTTGTGTGGGTCCTGTGTGTGTGGGTCCTGTGTGTGTGGGTACTGTTTTTGTGGGTACTGGGTGTGTGGGTACTGGGTGTGTGGGTACTGCGGGTGTGGGTACAATGTGTGTGGGTGCTGCATGTGTGGGTACTGTTTGTGTGGGTACTGTGTGTGTGGGTACTGTGTGTGTGGGTACTGTTTGTGTGGGTACTGTTTGTGTGGGTACTGTTTGTGTGGGTACAATGTGTGTGGGTGCTGCATGTGTGGGTACTGTTTGTGTGGGTACTGTGTGTGTGGGTACTGTGTGTGTGGGTACTGTGTGTGTGGGTACTGTGTGTGTGGGTACTGTTTGTGTGGGTACAATGTGTGTGGGTGCTGCATGTGTGGGTACTGTTTGTGTGGGTACTGTGTGTGTGGGTACTGTGTGTGTGGGTACTGTTTGTGTGGGTACAATGTGTGTGGCTACTATGTGTGTGGGTGCTGCATGTGTGGGTACTGTTTGTGTGGGTACTATTTGTGTGGGTACTGTTTGTGTGGGTACTGTTTTCGTGGGTACTGCGTGTGTGGGTACTGGGTGTGTGGGTACTGCGTGTGTGGGTACTGGGTGTGTGGGTACTGCGTGTGTGGGTACTGCATGTGTGGGCACTTTTTGTGTGGGAACTATGTGTGGGTACTGGGTGTGAGTACTATTTGTGTGGGTACTGCGTGTGTGGGTACTATTTGTGTGGGTACTGCATGTGTGAGCACTGTTTGTGTGGGTACTGCGTGTGTGAGTACTATTTGTGTGGGCACTGTGTGTGTGGGTACTATATATGTGGGTACTATTTGTCTGGGTACTGTGTGTGTGGGTACTGTGTGTGTGGGTACTGTTTGTGTGGGTACTGTGTGTGAGTACTGTGTGTGTGGGTACTATGTGTGGGTACTGTGTGTGTGGGTACTGTGTGTGTGGGTACTGTTTGTGTGTGGGTACTATATGTTCAGGTACTGTGTGTGTGGGTACTGTGTGTGGGTACTGTGTGTGTGGTTACTATTTGTGTGGGTAATGTATGTGTGAGAACTATTTGTGTGAGTACTATTTGTGTGGGTACTGCGTGTGTGGGTACTATTTGTGTGGGTACTGTGCGTGTGTGAGTACTATTTGTGTGGGTACTGTGTGTGTGGGTACTATTTGTGTGGGTACTGCCTGTGTGGGTACTGTTTGTGTGGGTACTATTTGTGTGGGTACGGTGTGTGTGGGTACTGCATGTGTGAGCACTGTTTGTGTGGGTACTGCGTGTGTGAGTACTATTTGTGTGGGTACTGTGTGTGTGGGTACTATTTGTGTGGGTACTGCCTGTGTGGGTACTGTTTGTGTGGGTACGGTGTGTGTGGGTACTGCATGTGTGAGCACTGTTTGTGTGGGTACTGCGTGTGTGAGTACTATTTGTGTGGGCACTGTGTGTGTGGGTACTACATATGTGGGTACTATTTGTCTGGGTACTGTGTGTGTGGGTACTGTGTGTGAGCACTGTTTGTGTGGGTACTGCGTGTGTGAGTACTGCGTGTGTGGGTACTATATGTTTGGGTACTGTGTGTGTGGGTACTATGTGTGGGTACTGTTTGTGTGTGGGTACTGTGTGTGGATACTGCATGTGTGAGCACTGTTTGTGTGGGTACTGCGTGTGTGAGTACTATTTGTCTGGGTACTGTGTGTGTGGGTACTGTGTGTGAGCACTGTTTGTGTGGGTACTGCGTGTGTGAGTACTGCGTGTGTGGGTACTATATGTTTGGGTACTGTGTGTGTGGGTACTATGTGTGGGTACTGTTTGTGTGTGGGTACTGTGTGTGTGGGTACTATATGTTCAGGTACTGTGTGTGTGGGTACTGTTTGTTTAGGTACTATTTGTGTGGCTACTGTGTATGTGGGTACTATTTTTGTGGGTACTGTGTGTGTGGGTACTGTTTGTGTGGGTACTGTTTGTGTGGGTCCTGTGTGTGTGGGTACTGTGTGTGTGTGGGTACTGTCTGTGTGGGTACTGTTTGTGTGGCTACTGTGTGTGTGGGTAATATTTTTGTGGGTACTGTGTGTGTGGGTACTGTTTGTGTGGGTACTGTTTGTGAGTACTGCGTGTGTGGGCACTTTTTGTGTGGGAACTATGTGTGGGTACTGGGTGTGAGTACTATTTGTGTGGGTACTGGGTGTGGATACTATTTGTGTGGGTACTGCATGTGTTGGTACTATTTGTGTGGGTACTGCATGTGTGAGCACTGTTTGTGTGGGTACTGCGTGTGTGAGTACTATTTGTGTGGGCACTGTGTGTGTGGGTACTATATATGTGGGTACTATTTGTCTGGGTACTGTGTGTGTGGGTACTGTGTGTGTGGGTACTGTTTGTGTGGGTACTGTGTGTGTGAGTACTGCGTGTGTGGGTACTATATGTTTGGGTACTGTGTGTGGGGGTACTATGTGTGGGTACTGTGTGTGTGGGTACTGTGTGTGGGTACTGTTTGTGTGTGGGTACTATATGTTCAGGTACTGTGTGTTTGGGTACTGTGTGTGTGGTTACTATTTGTGTGGGTAATGTATGTGTGAGAACTATTTGTGTGAGTACTATTTGTGTGGGTACTGTGTGTGTGGGTACTGCGTGTGTGAGCACTATTTGTGTGGGTACTGTGTGTGTGGGTACTGTTTGTGTGGGCACTGTTTGTGTGGGTACTGTGTGTGTGGGTACTGTTTGTGTGGGCACTGTGTGTGTGGGTACTGTGTGTGTGGGTACTGTGTCTGTGGGTAAGATATTAAGTTGGCTCAGTGTATCCCACAGCTACACATATCCATACCTCCCACTGGAGATCTCATCCCTTACTCTTTCCCTCTCCTCCTCTCTCTTCCTCTTTCATATTCTCTCCATCACTCCTGTCCTTCTCTGTTTCATTTATTTATAGTTGGAGCGAAGGGATGAAAAGTTGGAGAGCAAGAGAGCCCCGTTCTGAGAGTCTTTAGGGAGATCCATCCATCCCGAAATCTCTGCAGTTTAAATATAGTGCGCGCCATCCATCCTTCCTCTCTCTCCCTCGCTTCCCTTCTTCCTCCCGCTCTTCCTTCACTGAGAAGACGAAACACAATGAAACTGATGCCACTACTGCATATTTCATATTGTTCATCACAACTAATATCTCCACATGTACATCAAACAGGACCTAATGAGAGAGGGTGTGTGTGTGTGTGTGTGTGTGTGTGTGTGTGTGTGTGTGTGTGTGTGTGTGTGTGTGTGTGTGTGTGTGTGTGTGTGTGTGTGTGTGTGTGTGTGTGTGTGTGTGTGTGTGTGTGTGTGTGTGTGTGTGTGTGTGTGTGTGTGTGTGTGTGTGTGTGTGTGTGTGTGTGTGTGTGTGTGTGTGTGTGTGTGTGTGTGTGTGTGTGTGTGTGTGTGTGTGTGAAATCACTAAAATGGATGTGTCACAGCAAGTTAGCTGGCTGCAAGAGAAACCAGCCGCAATCTGAACATGTATGATCACAGTAGGGCGCTGTGTCGCTCTCTTGGGTTTGTTAAAAGCAAGACGTGATGTGTATAATTACCGTAGTAAACCCTACATGCTTGTTAAATGTTCCATTAAGTTCATTAAGTGATTAACGATGTTGATGAGGTTCTCAATGTCAATTATGCAAAGCGGAGCTGCACGAGTTGTCAGGTATTATTGAAACAACTTTTCCAAGTGTTCTCTTATTTCAGCAAAACTTTGTGGTTAGTGCATACAATTGTTTAAAATACACATACATTCGGGGATAGGAATTTTTCTTCGCCATGTGACCTGATCAGGACAAACTCGGGGGCCTATGCATGACACCCAAGTCCAGTTCTCTTTCTTTATCATTTTGATTAGAACTCTACTCTGATTGCATTAACTGGGATATTAAATCAAGCAAATGCCAAATCTATTAACACAAACATCCCAAACATTGCAAACACACTCATACAATATTGGTCCTTCCACACACATACAGTCCTTCCCTTAACAGATAATTAATGAATAGATACACCGGGCATAGTATTATATATTAAATACCATAAGCCTGGTGAAAACACAAATTTGAATAACAAATACAGACAGACAGACAGACAGACAGACAGACAGACAGACAGACAGACAGACAGAGACAGTCAGAGAGACAGTCAGAGAGACAGTCAGAGAGACAGTCAGAGAGACAGTCAGAGAGACAGTCAGAGAGACAGTCAGAGAGACAGAGACAGAGAGCGAGAGAGAAACAGAGAGAGAGAGACAGAGCGAGACAGACAGAGACAGTCAGAGAGAGAGACAAAGAGAGAGACAAAGAGAGAGAGAAACAGACAGAGAGAGAGAGAGAGAGAAACAGACAGAGAGAGCGAGAGACAGAGAGAGAGAGAGAGAGAAACAGACAGAGAGAGCGAGAGACAGAGAGAGAGAGAGAGAGAAACAGACAGAGAGGGGACCCATTCCTCTGTGTAAGCAACAGAGCAGCAGTTACAGCAGAAAAAGCAATCCCCAAATATTCCTCCTATCTCCTCTTTTCCTCTTCTTCCTGGTGATGTCATCTCTCCTGAGCCGAGGCCGGGCCTGTTACGTAACGTGAGCAACGCTCTGTTCGTGTGTGTGTGTGTGCTCGCGCATCTGTATGCTCCAGGGGGCTACCACGCTACCCCCCCCCTCCCCCTCCTTTCTCTCTCGCTCTCCCCTCTCTAACAATTATATAATTATTTTAGGCCGTTGTCATGGAAACAGACAGACACACTGCTGGGGGAAGAGGGGGGATAACGTGTAGTAGTCATTTTGATTGGGTGGGGGAAAGGGAGAGGAGAACGGAGATAAGGAATAAGTAAGAAAGATAGAGAGGGCGTAAAGTGAAAGAGAGAGACGCAAAGAAGGAGAGAGACAACTCTGACATTTAAAAACATTTGGGAAGACGACAAGATGTACTGTCTGTGCCTGTTCCGTGAATTTCATGTCTCATTTCTCTTCTACCAAACCAGTAATAGCCAGCTCCATTTGTCAAATATAAATCACCACCTTCCGTTGTTTTACACTTTTGATTCATTAAGTCGTTTGTCAATGAAAAGTTTAATACAAAATCTGTGTTACTGTTAACCGCCCAAGAAGCAACAGACAGAGAGAGAGAGAGAGAGAGAGAGAGAGAAAATGTAGAGGAAAAAAAGAGAGAGAGAGAGAAAAAGGTAGAGAAAAAAAGGAAGAGAGAGAGAGAGAAAGAAAGAGGGAGAGAAAAAAGAAGAGGAGAGAGAGAAAAAAGGTAGGGAGGGAGAGAGAGAGAGAGAGGGGGAAAAAGAGAGAGGGGGGAGGGAGGGAGGGAGGGAGGGAGGGAGGGAGGGAGGGAGGGAGGGAGGGAGGGAGGGAGGGAGGGAGGGAGGGAGGGGGAGACAGAACATCAGCTGGACCAGTCTGTCTGAGAACCCTGCTCTGATGTGCAGACAGACTCATCACACATCACTCCTCCCAATTAAACACAACACTGGGTCTGACTGATGTAGAAAGAGGGAGAGAGAGAGAAAAAGAGAGAGAAAAGGTAGGGGGGAAAAGAACGAAAGAAAGAGAGAGAGAGAGAGAGGGAAAGCCTTCTTCCACTAAAGTAGAGAGACAGAGATTTGAAGGGAAGCAGACACTAACAGGGGTTTGAAGGGAAGCAGACACTAACAGGGGTTTGAAGGGAAGCAGACACTAACAGGGGTTTGAAGGGAAGCAGACACTAACAGGGGTTTGAAGGGAAGCAGACACTAACAGAGATTTGATGGGAAGCAGACACTAACAGGGGTTTGAAGGGAAGCAGGGGTTTGACACTAACAGAGATTTGAAGGGAAGCAGACACTAACAGGGGTTTGAAGGTAAGCAGACAGTAACAGGGGCTTGAAGGGAAGCAGACACTAACAGGGGTTTGAAGGGAAGCAGACACTAACAGGGGTTTGAAGGAAGCAGACACTAACAGGGGTTTGAAGGGAAGCAGACACTAACAGGGGTTTGAAGGGAAGCAGACACTAACAGAGATTTGATGGGAAGCAGACACTAACAGGGGTTTGAAGGGAAGCAGACACTAACAGGGGTTTGAAGGGAAGCAGACACTAACAGGGGTTTGAAGGGAAGCAGACACTAACAGGGGTTTGAAGGGAAGCAGACAATAACAGGGGTTTGAAGGGAAGCAGACACTAACAGGGGTTGACCGTTCAGAGGAACACTATGAAAGTCCATGTCAACATTACCAAGGGCGAATAGGAGACAACCAGTAGAAGTTTCTTATTGTGAGCTTGATTACTATTTTGGGAATATACTATATCTGTATAATGTGTTAACTGAGTCTCCATACCATTCATTATAATTGTATCAAATTGTAACATAATTAGTTGTTGTTGCGGTGAAGGCTCATTACTGTATAGGCGTCATGGCAATGATAAATAATGATGATAAATAACCACTAAATACAGAGCTAATGATTTCTTCGCTAACTAGCTCTTCTTAACAGGACATCAAGTAGTATAGATTTACTATACACACACACACACACACACTCCTATCAACCATCATCAGCTGCTGGAGGTGATCCAGCCAATTATGAGTTGTGCGTTTCGGCATTTCACAGTCCTGAATAATTTTGTGTGTGTGTGTGTGTGTGTGTGTGTGTGTGTGTGTGTGTGTGTGTGTGTGTGTGTGTGTGTGTGTGTGTGTGTGTGTGTGTGTGTGTGTGTGTGTGTGTGTGTGTGTGTGTGTGTGTGTGTGTGTGTGTGTGTGTGTGTGTGTGTGTGTGTGTGTGTGTGTGTGTGCCTGCGTGTGCATGTTTCGGCATCTCACACTGCAGGATAATTATGCACGGTGGGAAATGTTGTTCCTTTCAGACACAAAAAGCAACCCCCAAGTGACGAGGTTGTTGTAGCCACTTCCTTTAATCCTACTGTCTAATTACTTGGCTAAGACATGTTGTTATCGACGAGAACGATGGAAGGACGATGGAGAGGAGAGGGAAGAGAGGAAGAGCTTTTAAAGGAGTAGGTTTCAACCTGTCTGTTTGAAGAAGGTCTTCGAAAGGAACAGAGTCCGATTTTTGGAACTTGAGACGAGGGAGATTTGGTTGAAAGATTTTCAATCGTGCTAAATTGACCCTGAGGTGAATTTAAAATGTTATCAAATGTCTCTTCTGGTCTTTGAAGGGATGTTAAAATCTCGACTAACATATTCACTATCATCAAAACAGAAATTGAACCAATGAAAATGGTATGGCACCATAGCATCTATAGACCTACTCCTTTCTAACCTCAACAAAGGGAATATGTTGATTGAAGCATGATCCAGACTAGTCGCTCCAAACATTCATTGTTTCCCTAATTCCTTCCGGCCCTTTTTGATCTTATTTCTCGAAAAGACAGAGAGAGGATGACAGAGATATGGAGGGTAGAGAGAGAATGCGACACAAGACAGTAGTCTTGGTTCAAATCTACGCCGACACATCTACATATGTGTGCAGGAGGCTGTGGACTAAACTGCTAGACCATTTAGGGCACTTGTTCCTTCCAATCCTCTAACACAGATAAAACACAGATTCACATTGCCCACAGTACTGTATCCCTGTACGCCTGGTAGATTAACAACAGCCTCAAATAACCCTGAAGTAGGCCAACCATCCAACACGCGTTGTCCTACACACGCACACACACCAAATCCAGGTGTTTGTGATTGGATGTTGATCACTCCTACACAAAGGCCGATGTCAACGTCAAAACAGAAACCATATTCCCTTCACAGTGCACTACTTCTCGCCAGAGCTATATGGGTCCTGGACAAAGTAGTGCACTATGTAGGCAGTAGGGTGTTATTTTGGATGCAACCCTTTGACTTTAAATCTTCAACTGTCTTCTATTGTGGAAAAGAAAAAAAGCAACGATGAGATCCGGAAGCCCATGCGGCTCTAGTCAAAAGAAGTGCACTACAAATAGAATAGGGTTCCATTTGGGACACAACCTGTGTCTTCTATTGTCAAAGAAAGAAAGAAACGGAAATACGAGCCGAAAGCACTGCTGCTTAAAATATGACATACATCACCGGGATTAAAAATAGACACGGAACTTCAGCCCCATGCACCATATGGCTGCGTTGCAAAGCATTCTGGGGAATTGACTTGACTCGTAGGGGAACTAGAACATTGTGGAAGAGAGATGGCGTTAGAACAAGGACAAGGGAAAAGTGATAGAATAGCACGTACAGTATCTCTCTCATGCACAGGTCGACAAAACGGAGGGTTAACAGGAGTTGTGTTATGACGAAAGTCATCGTACCCTAGCCGTGCAGACTCATCACCTGACATTTAGTATGGTTTGAGGATATTGAGGACAACAATGACAAAACAACAGCAGCATCATTAGGGTCTAATACGGTAGTTTTCAGTGTTGGATTAAAATGATGCTCAACCTTGTTATTTCACGCTCTCCGGAGCCAGGCTCATGCATGTGCGCCGCGCACGGACGCTCATGTGTGCATCCTGGTTGTGCACGTGGAGGGGTAGAGGCCTCCTCTCAACACATGCTCAGCAGACGCTGACGCGTGGTGACACATTGCGTGTCGTGAGTGGAGCTACCTTGCTGAGTAATGTGACATTTAAGGTCTCCTGCTTTCGCTCGCTGTGGTGCATCGCACACGCACAATCTGTGCTGAGCAAAACAAGATGCGTGTGTGTGCCAAACCACATTTTGTCTACAGCATGAAACCTCTACTTCTGAACACATATCCTCCACTATTTCCCATAGTAACGCCTTCCTGCAGTTGTATGTTACATTTGTAGTGCTGAATGACTAACCAAAATGTCGGTCATTGAAAGTTTTTTTAAACAACTAATCCACCGATGTCTGTTCAATGATTAGATGAAAAAAAAAATGTATAATTGTGAACTCAATGCGCTGCAGTTTCTCTAGAGATAAATCCGATCACGCCCAAACTGTGCAATGTAGTAGGGAGTTGTAGTTTCCAAGAGGCCAAAGTTCTACATAGCTAATTATCACGTTTTCTGTGCTAAACTACAATGACCATCATCCATAGCGAGGCCACGTGTCCGGTCTGTGTTTCTTTTACGCCTGCTATGTAAGAGACAGAAGAATGCGCGATCAAGAGGATTGGATTGCGTAAACAATAACAGTAATTGTGTGATGGCGGGGGATGCAGGGTTCTGTTCCCAAACGGAACAGCTACACAGCGGCCACTCGGGAGACTCCAGTTCGTCCTCTCACTCAAACCTCTTGTGATTGTTTTGTCTTGTGTTGCACCTACCTCACGTTTTCCAGGGACAGTCTTCTCATGTTACTGAATGTGTCCAGAGTATTTTCACATTTCGTTATCAACAAATGCGGCGAAAAGTACAATAAATGTTACGTTTGGATTCAGTCTCGTGTCAGTCTGGTGAACTGTTGTGTGCTCACCTTTGGTCTAATAACTTTCACATCATCTTCAAACTGTTCCCTTACAATTTCTACCATGGTTATGCGTGTGCTTTTCATATTTCTTCTGTAAGAAGCATTTCAATTTAGCCCCCATCCATATAGGCCAATTCCCAGTGTAAAAGTGAACAGGTTATAATAGGTAATAATATAAACAAGTATTTTGCTGCTATTTGATACCCGTCTGCTTGATTCAACACCAACAGTCTTTGAACGCGAGATGACATCCGGCCCCTCCCCTCCAATCCCCTCCAGCCAATGACAAGTCAAAGCGGGCTTCCGAACGGACATATCACATCCACCCCCAGCGAATGACATATGAGTGAATTCACACTAAGGGACAACTAATCTCCCGTGGGCAGATTCTGTGTGTAGACCGATCTGCCGGGACTGAATGGGGATGCATGATCTAATGAGCAGCATTAGTTCTGGTTTTTGGGGTTATTGTCACAGGTTATTTGGACGTTTCAGGATTGCGTGCTGTTTGGTGGAGTTTTCTCAGTTGAAAGTGTCAGACACTAGGATCGTGTGCCAAGCTGTGTGGACACACGCCTGGGGAGACAATGAGAAAGACTAAAAATAACTTTTAAAAACCCTCTTCGGGTCATTGGTTTGGGAAGGTATATTGTTGGGAAATGTAACCACTCTCCGATATACAGATAGACCTATGGATGTTTAAGGAGGTGATATACAGCGAGTGATACCATTAAGGCCATCATGAACCTACAGATGTGGGAGCTTCAATTGACCAGTATTGTCACAGCAAAATAATCCTGCAGCAAGAGGATCTGAACGTTTAGACCATAATGTTGCATGATCTGTGGTGAGGTTATAAGCTGGCCAGAAGTAGGCTACATGAAAAGTGCAACACTTAAGTGCAGGTTTTCAGTAAATGTATGTAAATCACAAAGCTAATCTGCATTACCTACGGTGGCATAGAAAATCCTCAGCAACAAAAGAGTGATCAAATTAAGATCCTACATCTGTGTCACCATAAATGCCCATCTTAACCAAACCTGAAATAAGCCTAACCTAAGATAGGACTCATCACTATCACTAGGGGAAATACTATCGACGCCACAGAGTGAAACGTATGTGCTGATGTGACCCAGCATCTTCTACTGAAATCCCTGGCCTCACTTGCACTAACTAACTAACTCAGGGACGCTCATTGTACTGCACTGAGCCACAGCATTACGCCGACTCTACCTACTCAAGAGGAATGTGTGACTGTGTAAAAATGTAAAAAGACATAGGTTTCTTTAAGCTCCTCTGACCTCTCTGGGGAAACAGTTAAAGGAATAGGATGTTCCTAGCAGTCAGGAAGACTGCTGAATATCATTCACTTTCAGATGAATCTTTAAAGGTGTGTGGAGTGACTTCCGCTGTAGGACAACATCGTGGTTCTATAATTCAACGGTGAGCTGCTTAGAGAGGGAAGGAGAAAGAAGGAGAGATATGGTGAGACGGAGAGGGAGCGTGAGAGAGAGAGAGGTAAAGATGGG
Organism: Oncorhynchus keta; assembly: GCF_023373465.1. Taxonomy (NCBI): domain Eukaryota; kingdom Metazoa; phylum Chordata; class Actinopteri; order Salmoniformes; family Salmonidae; genus Oncorhynchus; species Oncorhynchus keta. Next base: position 142,861 of record NW_026280186.1, on the reverse strand, counting down.
AAATTGAGAGCGAGAGAGAGAGCGAGACACAGAGACAGAGAGACAGAGAGAGAGAGAGAGAGAGAGAGCGAGACACAGAGACAGAGAGACAGAGAGAGAGAGAGAGAGAGAGAGAGAGAGAGAGAGAGAGAGAGAGACGCAGAGACACAGAGACAGAGAGACAGAGAGAGAGAGAGAGAGAGAGAGAGAGAGAGAGAGACACAGAGACAGAGAGAGAGAGAGAGAGAGAGAGAGAGAGAGCTAGACACAGAGACAGAGAGACAGAGAGACAGAGAGAGAGAGAGAGAGAGAGAGAGAGAGAGAGAGAGCGAGACACAGAGACAGAGAGACAGAGACAGAGAGAGAGAGAGAGCGAGACACAGAGACAGAGAGAGAGAGCGAGACACAGAGACAGAGAGAGAGAGAGAGAGAGAGAGAGAGAGAGAGAGAGAGAGAGAGAGAGAGAGAGACAGAGAGAGACAGAGAGAGAGAGAGAGAGAGAGAGAGAGAGAGAGAGAGAGAGAGAGAGAGAGAGAGAGAGAGAGAGAGAGAGAGAGAGACAGAGAGACAGAGAGACAGAGAGACAGAGAGACAGAGAGAGAGAGAGAGAGAGAGAGAGAGAGAGAGAGAGAGAGAGAGAGAGAGAGAGAGAGAGAGAGAGAGAGCGAGACACAGAGACAGAGAGAGAGAGAGAGAGACAGAGAGAGAGAGAGAGAGAGAGAGAGAGAGAGAGAGAGAGAGAGAGAGAGAGAGAGGGAGAGAGAGAGAGAGAGAGAGAGAGAGAAAACGAGAAAAGCAAAGAAAGAGGTGGTGACCCCAGTGACAGTTTCGGGGAAACTTGCAAAGCTAATTGCAGAGATAGATGGGTCTTATTCCCACGAGGAACGATCTCCTCCTCATTCCTCATGCAATAAGTATATGGCGTCTGCAATCTGCACACTAAAGTACACACACACACCATCTGTAGCTGTTGTGGTTATTATGAAAACCCCAACCTCAGCCCCCTCAAGCATCACAATACCCAGCAGTTGATTTCTCAAAGGAAATCTCTCTCGGTATAGACGGGTCATCACCAATATGAATATGATTAGCAAACCTGGGTTCAAATAGAATTGAAACGGCAACCGCCCAGTCCACCCATCTGGCAGGCTACAGCAACTCAAGGCAGGCTACAGCAACTCAAGGCAGGCTACAGCAACTCAAGGCAGGCTAAAACAACTCAAGGCAGGCTACAGCAACTCAAGGCAGGCTAAAGCAACTCAAGGCAGGCTACAGCAACTCAAGGCAGGCTAAAGCAACTCAAGGCAGGCTACAGCAACTCAAGGCAGGCTACAGCAACTCAAGGCAGGCTAAAGCAACTCAAGGCAGGCTAAAGCAACTCAAGGCAGGCTACAGCAACTCAAGGCAGGCTACAGCAACTCAAGGCAGGCTACAGCAACTCAAGGCAGGCTACAGCAACTCAAGGCAGGCTACAGCAACTCAAGGCAGGCTACAGCAACTCAAGGCAGGCTACAGCAACTCAAGGCAGGCTAAAGCAACTCAAGGCAGGCTACAGCAACTCAAGGCAGGCTACAGCAACTCAAGGCAGGCTACAGCAACTCAAGGCAGGCTACAGCAACTCAAGGCAGGCTACAGCAACTCAAGGCAGGCTACAGCAACTCAAGGCAGGCTAGAGGAAAAACGTAAAGTACTTGAAAGCTTTGGAATAGTAGCTGAACCCAGATCTGATGTTTATCACAATGTAAAAGCTGACAGTTATAAGTCAGAAGATTGTTTTATTTAATTTCATCAACTGTATATTGAGTTAGACAAGGCTTCATCTCTTCTAGTGAGCCTATGGGTCAAAGTGCTAGGAGTCCGCACACACGAACGCAGGCAAACACACATACCTACCTACCTACTAAGCTATCACCCACCTCTACAGACATCTGGGGCATCACACTGCAATTAATCAATTGGCCCTTCCAGCTTCCTAAGGGTATCACACACACTGTGCACACACACCCACACTGTTCAGAGGGAACCCTAATTAAGTCATGGCCAAAACAGATAGTGTGTGCTGAAGACTGAATGCCTCCGGGAAGGCAGGAGACCCCTTGAGAGAGCAGTGTACTGCAGCAGCCTCATACACGGGCTGGGGTCCCCGCTACAGCAGCAGGGTGTTCTCATTTGATCGTGGCATACTGTATCATATCGGCACGCAGTTGTCGAGAATGTTACCGGTTAAGTCTAGACCTTGTGCATAATGCATATGGAATTGTCTCCAGCATCCTATTGAAGGACAGGAGAACTTGAAGAACACAAGGATTAGTTATAAAAGAGAAGCAGTTTTCAAATCATGTCATGTTTCAAATATCAGGTGTAAAATCAAAGGAGGAGTTGAAAAAAGTTCTAATGAAAACACTTATGTTTGATGACCACAAGGTCTAGTTCGAAGAAACATCCTTTTGTGTTGTTTTATTACAAACTGTACAAGTCTGATCGTCTCACAGCAGTAAATCAAAGGCCATGAAAGCGTCTCATAAACCCACACATCCTTTGGGTCTCTCTCTCTGTCTGTCACCTATTCTTCAACCGCACAGCCCTATCAGCAATCTCACACATCTCTACTCTTCCCTTTTCTGGCCAGATGCTGAGTGAAAATAGCCTAAATAGCAGAGGAGGCTGTTGGACGGCGCGACAGGAGGATGGGCTCATTGTAACGGCTGGAATGGAATACGTGAAATGGTATCAAACATATGATAACCACGTTTGACTCCGTTCCATTCATTCCATTCCAGCCATTACAATGAGCCCATCCTCCTATACCTCCACATGCCAGCCTCTGTAAAATAACCCTATGCCCTACAAGTGCATAGGGCTAACTCCTCTACCTACAAACCATAGAGCACCAAATCCATCTCCTTAAAACCTAACACTCCTCATCTGCATCTTCTCCAGTCCCCGAGGATCCATCTACCAACACCACTAACACTACCAGAAGAAGAGTGACAACACCCATCTACTAACACTACCAGAAGAAGAGTGACAACACCCATCTACTAACACTACCAGAAGAAGAGTGACAACACCCATCTACTAACACTACCAGAAGAAGAGTGACAACACCCATCTACTAACACTACCAGAAGAAGAGTGACAACACCCATCTACTAACACTACCAGAAGAAGAGTGACAACACCCATCTACTAACACTACCAGAAGAAGAGTGACAACACCCATCTACTAACACTACCAGAAGAAGAGTGACAACACCCATCTACTAACACTACCAGAAGAAGAGTGACAACACCCATCTACTAACACTACCAGAAGAAGAGTGACAACACCCATCTACTAACACTACCAGAAGAAGAGTGACAACACCCATCTACTAACACTACCAGAAGAAGAGTGACAACACCCATCTACTAACACTACCAGAAGAAGAGTGACAACACCCATCTACTAACACTACCAGAAGAAGAGTGACAACACCCATCTACTAACACTACCAGAAGAAGAGTGACAACACCCATCTACTAACACTACCAGAAGAAGAGTGACAACACCCATCTACTAACACTACCAGAAGAAGAGTGACAACACCCATCTACTAACACTACCAGAAGAAGAGTGACAACACCCATCTACTAACACTAAGAAGAAGAGTGACACTACTAACACTACCAGAAGAAGAGTGACAACACCCATCTACTAACACTACCAGAAGAAGAGTGACAACACCCATCTACTAACACTACCAGAAGAAGAGTGACAACACCCATCTACTAACACTACCAGAAGAAGAGTGACAACACCCATCTACTAACACTACCAGAAGAAGAGTGACAACACCCATCTACTAACACTCTACAACACCCATCTACTAACACTACCAGAAGAAGAGTGACAACACCCATCTACTAACACTACCAGAAGAAGAGTGACAACACCCATCTACTAACACTACAGAAGAAGAGTGACAACACCCATCTACTAACACTACCAGAAGAAGAGTGACAACACCCATCTACTAACACTACCAGAAGAAGAGTGACAACACCCATCTACTAACACTACCAGAAGAAGAGTGACAACACCCATCTACTAACACTACCAGAAGAAGAGTGACAACACCCATCTACTAACACTACCAGAAGAAGAGTGACAACACCCATCTACTAACACTACCAGAAGAAGAGTGACAACACCCATCTACTAACACTACCAGAAGAAGAGTGACAACACCCATCTACTAACACTACCAGAAGAAGAGTGACAACACCCATCTACTAACACTACCAGAAGAAGAGTGACAACACCCATCTACTAACACTACCAGAAGAAGAGTGACAACACCCATCTACTAACACTACCAGAAGAAGAGTGACAACACCCATCTACTAACACTACCAGAAGAAGAGTGACAACACCCATCTACTAACACTACCAGAAGAAGAGTGACAACACCCATCTACTAACACTACCAGAAGAAGAGTGAAACACCCATCTACTAACACTACCAGAAGAAGAGTGACAACACCCATCTACTAACACTACCAGAAGAAGAGTGACAACACCCATCTACTAACACTACCAGAAGAAGAGTGACAACTCTCTTCTAACACTACCAGAAGAAGGCCAACACCCTTCTACTCTACTGACACACCATACTAACACTACCAGAAGAGTGACAACACCCATCTACTAACACTACCAGAAGAAGAGTGACAACACCCATCTACTAACACTACCAGAAGAAGAGTGACAACACCCATCTACTAACACTACCAGAAGAAGAGTGACAACACCCATCTACTAACACTACCAGAAGAAGAGTGACAACACCCATCTACTAACACTACCAGAAGAAGAGTGACAACACCCATCTACTAACACTACCAGAAGAAGAGTTCCATCTACTAACACCCAACACCCATCTACTAACACTACCAGAAGAAGAGTGACAACCCCATCTACTAACACTACCAGAAGAAGAGTGACAACACCCATCTACTAACACTACCAGAAGAAGAGTGACAACACCCATCTACTAACACTACCAGAAGAAGAGTGACAACACCCATCTACTAACACTACCAGAAGAAGAGTGACAACACCCATCTACTAACACTACCAGAAGAAGAGTGACAACACCCATCTACTAACACTACCAGAAGAAGAGTGACAACACCCATCTACTAACACTACCAGAAGAAGAGTGACAACACCCATCTACTAACACTACCAGAAGAAGAGTGACAACACCCATCTACTAACACTACCAGAAGAAGAGTGACAACACCCATCTACTAACACTACCAGAAGAAGAGTGACAACACCCATCTACTAACACTACCAGAAGAAGAGTGACAACACCCATCTACTAACACTTGACAACTCTACTAACACTCCAGAAGAAGAGTGACAACACCCATCTACTAACACTACCAGAAGAAGAGTGACAACTCTTAACCTACTGACAACTCTACTAACACTTGACAACACCCATCTCTAACACTACCAGAAGAAGAGTGACAACACCCATCTACTAACACTACCAGAAGAAGAGTGACAACACCCATCTACTAACACTACCAGAAGAAGAGTGACAACACCCATCTACTAACACTACCAGAAGAAGAGTGACAACACCCATCTACTAACACTACCAGAAGAAGAGTGAGAAAACCCATCTACCTACACTACCAGTAGTGAGAACACCCATCTAACTACACTACCAGAAGAAGAGTGAGAACACCCATCTACCTACACTACCAGTAGTGAGAACACCCATCTACCTACACTACCAGTAGTGAGAAGAACCCCATCTACCAACACTACCAGAAACCTCTAAAAAATAATGAAGGGCAGAAATCTCTGAAGCCACACATGTGGCTTGTTCCCTCTCTTCTTTTCTGGCCTATTCTATACCTTTATCTACTTTCATCCATACATTCTCTCCTCTCCTCTTTTCTCCCCTCCCCTCCTCTCCCATTTCCCCTCCCCTCTTTTCCCCTCCCCCTTCTCTCCCCTCCCCTGCTCTTTCTCCCCTCCCCTCTCCTCTCTCCTTTCCCCTTCACTCCTTTCCCTTCCTCTCTCATTTCCTCTCCTCTCTCCTTCCCCTCCCTTCCTTTCCTCTCCTCTCTTCTCTCCTTTCCTCTCCTCTGCTCTTTTCTCCCCTTCTCTCCTCTCCCCTCCCCTCCCCTCCTCTCTTTCTCCCCTTCCCAGCTTTCCTCTCCTCATCTTTCCTCTCCTGTCTCCTTCCCTTCCCTTAATTTCCTCTCTGCTCTCCTTACCTATCCTCTCCTCCTTTCCTCTTCTCCTCTCCTCCTTTCCTCTTCTCCTCTCCTCCTCTCTTTTCTCCCCTCCTCTCCCCTCCTATTATCTTTTCTCCCCTCCCTCCTCTCCTTGGCTCTCTCATTTCCCTCCTCTTCTCTTTCCTCCCCTCTGCTCCTCTGTCCTTTCCTCTCCTCATATTTCCTCTCCTCTTTCCCCTCTCTTCCTTTCCCCTCCTCACCTCTCTCCTTTCCCCTCCTCACCTCTCTCCTTTCCCCTCCTCACCTCTCTCCTTTCCCCTCCTCACCTCTCTCCTTTCCCCTCCTCACCTCTCTCCTTTCCCCTCCTCACCTCTCTCCTTTCCCCTCCTCACCTCTCTCCATTCCCCTCCTCACCTCTCTCCTTTCCCCTCCTCACCTCCTTTCCGCTCCTCTTCCCTCCTATCCTCTCTCCTTTCCCCTCCCCTCCTTTCCTCTCCTTTCCCCTCATCTCCCCTCCCTTCCTTTCCTTTCCTCTTCTCTCTCCCCTGATTTCCTCTCCTCTCCCCTGCTCTTTTCTCCCCTCCCCTTTCCCCTCCTTTCCACTTTCCTCCTTTCCAATCCTCTCTTTCTTCTCCTCTCTCCTTTCCTCTCCTTTCCTCTCCCCTCCCCTGTTTTTTTACCCCGTCCTCTCCTGTCCTCTCCTCTGATCTTTCCTCCCCTCCTCTCCCATTTCCCCTCCCCTCCTTTACTTCTCTCCCCTCCTCTGCTCCTCTCTCCTTTCCCATCCCCTCCTTTCACCTCCCTTCCTTTCCTCTCCTCTCTCATTTCCACTCCTCTCTCATTTTCTCTCCTCTCTTCTTTCCCCTCCCCTCCTATCCTTTCCCTAAGCATCAGAAATCAGAAATAAACTCACCCAGCGGGGTCCCCGCAATTAAAATCATGGAAGGTGGCGTAATGATGGGTTTGATGGGTTATCTGTAATTTCATGTCTTTCTGGCGGCATGTGTGTGTATGTTTGTCTGTGTGTGTGTGTTCTTGTGTTTGTGGGTCACACACGTGTGTGTGTGTGTTCTTGTGTTTGTGGGTCACACACGTGTGTGTGTGTGTGTGTGTGTGTGTGTGTGTGTGTGTGTGTGTGTGTGTGTGTGTGTGTGTGTGTGTGTGTGTGTGTGTGTGTGTGTGTGTGTGTGTGTGTGTGTGTGTGTGTGTGTGTGTGTGTGTGTGTGTGTGTGTGTGTGTGTGTTAGTGAAATGAGGGGTTCCATCTGAAGTGGAGGAGCAGCAGGACGTTGGTGGAAGGAACAAAACAATCAGAGAAATCTTCTGCAGGTACTTCAGGGGAGCAAACGCCGAGCGTCATCAAGGCCTGTACTGTACACATGTCCATCTCCACTGCTGAGGCAGCAGGGGTACCGGTACTGCACTATACACATCCATTTCCACTGCTGAGGCAGCAGGGGTCCCGGTACTGCACTATACACATCCATCTCTACTGCTGAGGCAGCAGGGGTACCGGTACTGCACTATACACACATCCATCTCTACTGCTGAGGCAGCAGGGGTATCGGTACTGCACTATACACATCCATCTCCACTTCTGAGGCAGCAGGGGTCCCGGTACTGCACTATACACATCCATCTCTACTGCTGAGGCAGCAGGGGTACCGGTACTGCACTATACACACATCCATCTCTACTGCTGAGGCAGCAGGGGTATCGGTACTGCACTATACACATCCATCTCTACTGCTGAGGCAGCAGGGGTACCGGTACTGCACTGTACACATGTCCATCTCCACTGCTGAGGCAGCAGGGGTACCGGTACTGCACTATACACATCCATCTCTACTGCTGAGGCAGCAGGGGTACCGGTACTGCACTGTACACATGTCCATCTCTACTGCTGACAGCAGCAGGGGTACCGGTACTACACTAAACACATCCATCTCTACTGCTGAGGCAGCAGGGGTACCGGTACTACACTATACACATCCATCTCTAATGCTGAGGCAGCAGGGGTACCGGTACTGCACTATACACATCCATCTCTACTGCTGAGGCAGCAGGGGTACCGGTACTGCACTATACACATCCATCTCTACTGCTGAGGCAGCAGGGGTTCCGGTACTGCACTATACACATCCATCTCCATTGCTGAGGCAGCAGGGGTCCCGGTACTACACTGTCCATCTCTAATGCTGAGGCAGCAGGGGTACCGGTACTACACGATACACATCCATCTCTACTGCTGAGGCAGCAGGGGTACCGGTACTGCCCTATACACATCCATCTCCACTGCTGAGGCAGCAGGGGTCCCGGTACTGCACTGTCCATCTCTACTGCTGAGGCAGCAGGGGTACCGGTACTGCACTGTCCATCTCTAATGCTGAGGCAGCAGGGGTACCGGTACTTCACGATACACATCCATCTCTACTGCTGAGGCAGCAGGGGTACCGGTACTGCCCTATACACATCCATCTCCACTGCTGAGGCAGCAGGGGTATCGGTACTGCACTATACACATCCATCTCTACTGCTGAGGCAGCAGGGGTCCCGGTACTGCACTATACACATCCATCTCTACTGCTGAGAGCAGCAGGGGTACCGGTACTACACTAAACACATCCATCTCTACTGCTGAGGCAGCAGGGGTACCGGTACTACACTATACACATCCATCTCTAATGCTGAGGCAGCAGGGGTACCGGTACTGCACTATACACATCCATCTCTACTGCTGAGGCAGCAGGGGTCCCGGTACTGCACTATACACATCCATCTCTACTGCTGAGGCAGCAGGGGTTCCGGTACTGCACTATACACATCCATCTCCATTGCTGAGGCAGCAGGGGTCCCGGTACTGCACTGTCCATCTCTAATGCTGAGGCAGCAGGGGTACCGGTACTACACGATACACATCCATCTCTACTGCTGAGGCAGCAGGGGTACCGGTACTGCCCTATACACATCCATCTCCACTGCTGAGGCAGCAGGGGTCCCGGTACTGCACTGTCCATCTCTACTGCTGAGGCAGCAGGGGTACCGGTACTGCACTGTCCATCTCTAATGCTGAGGCAGCAGGGGTACCGGTACTTCACGATACACATCCATCTCTACTGCTGAGGCAGCAGGGGTACCGGTACTGCCCTATACACATCCATCTCCACTGCTGAGGCAGCAGGGGTCCCGGTACTGCACTGTCCATCTCTACTGCTGAGGCAGCAGGGGTACCGGTACTGCACTATACATATGTCCATCTCCACTGCTGAGGCAGCAGGGGTCCCGGTACTGCACTATACATATGTCCATCTCTACTGCTGAGGCAGCAGGGGTACCGGTACTGCACTATACACACATACATCTCCACTGCTGAGGCAGCAGGGGTCCCGGTACTGCACTATACATATGTCCATCTCTACTGCTGAGGCAGCAGGGGTAACGGTACTGCACTATACACACATACATCTCCACTGCTGAGGCAGCAGGGGTCCCGGTACTGCACTGTACACATGTCCATCTCCATTGCTGAGGCAGCAGGGGTACCGGTACTGCACTATACACATCCATCTCTACTGCTGAGGCAGCAGGGGTCCCGGTACTGCACTGTACACATGTCCATCTCCATTGCTGAGGCAGCAGGGGTACCGGTACTGCACTATACACACATCCATCTCTACTGCTGAGGCAGCAGGGGTTCCGGTACTGCACTATACACACATCCATCTCTACTGCTGAGGCAGCAGGGGTTCCGGTACTGCACTATACACATCCATCTCTACTGCTGAGGCAGCAGGGGTCCCGGTACTGCACTATACACACATCCATCTCTACTGCTGAGGCAGCAGGGGTATCGGTACTGCACTATACACATCCATCTCCACTGCTGAGGCAGCAGGGGTATCGGTACTGCACTATACACACATCCATCTCTAGTGCTGAGGCAGCAGGGGTACCGGTACTGCACTATACACACATCCATCTCTAGTGCTGAGGCAGCAGGGGTACCGGTACTGCACTATACACACATCCATCTCTACTGCTGAGGCAGCAGGGGTATCGGTACTGCACTATACACATCCATCTCCACTGCTGAGGCAGCAGGGGTTCCGGTACTGCACTATACACATCCATCTCTACTGCTGAGGCAGCAGGGGTACCGGTACTGCACTATACACATGTCCATCTCCACTGCTGAGGCAGCAGGGGTTCCGGTACTGCACTATACATATGTCCATCTCCATTGATGAGGCAGCAGGGGTACCGGTACTGCACTATACACATCCATCTCCATTGCTGAGGCAGCAGGGGTTCCGGTACTGCACTATACACATGTCCATCTCCAATGCTGAGGCAGCAGGGGTCCCGGTATTGCACTATACACATCCATCTCTACTGCTGAGGCAGCAGGGGTTCCGGTACTGCACTATACACATCCATCTCCATTGCTGAGGCAGCAGGGGTCCCGGTACTGCACTGTCCATCTCTAATGCTGAGGCAGCAGGGGTACCGGTACTACACGATACACATCCATCTCTACTGCTGAGGCAGCAGGGGTACCGGTACTGCCCTATACACATCCATCTCCACTGCTGAGGCAGCAGGGGTCCCGGTACTGCACTGTCCATCTCTACTGCTGAGGCAGCAGGGGTACCGGTACTGCACTGTCCATCTCTAATGCTGAGGCAGCAGGGGTACCGGTACTACACGATACACATCCATCTCTACTGCTGAGGCAGCAGGGGTACCGGTACTGCCCTATAAACATCCATCTCCACTGCTGAGGCAGCAGGGGTCCCGGTACTGCACTGTCCATCTCTAATGCTGAGGCAGCAGGGGTACCGGTACTACACGATACACATCCATCTCCACTGCTGAGGCAGCAGGGGTACCGGTACTACACGATACACATCCATCTCTACTGCTGAGGCAGCAGGGGTACCGGTACTGCACTATACACATCCATCTCTACTGCTGAGGCAGCAGGGGTCCCGGTACTGCACTATACACATCCATCTCCACTGCTGAGGCAGCAGGGGTACCGGTACTACACTATACACATCCATCTCCACTGCTGAGGCAGCAGGGGTACCGGTACTGCACTATACACATCCATCTCCACTGCTGAGGCAGCAGGGGTACCGGTACTGCACTATACACATCCATCTCTACTGCTGAGGCAGCAGGGGTTCCGGTACTGCACTATACACATGTCCATCTCCACTGCTGAGGCAGCAGGGGTACCGGTACTGCACTATACACATGTCCATCTCCACTGCTGAGGCAGCAGGGGTGCCGGTACTGCACTATACACATGTCCATCTCCACTGCTGAGGCAGCAGGGGTACCAGTACTGCACTATACACATGTCCATCTCCACTGCTGAGGCAGCAGGGGTACCGGTACTGCACTATACACATACATCTCTACTGCTGAGGCAGCAGGGGTACCGGTACTGCACTATACACATGTCCATCTCTACTGCTGAGGCAGCAGGGTACCGGTACTGTACTGTCCATCTCTACTGCTGAGGCAGCAGGGTACCGGTACTGCACTGTCCATCTCTAATGCTGAGGCAGCAGGGTACTCAGACACAGACACACATACAGGGTGTCACATGGACAATAACGCACACCGACAGACAAGAAAATATGCACTCAAAGACACACAAATCTGCACACACTGTAAATGTACACTAACACACTCACAGACACACACAATCATAAATGCAATCATACACCCCCCCCTCCTGAAAAGCACTTTCTCAAAAGGTCAAATCAAAACATGACTCACTCTTAACACGAACTACATCTATTTTTTTTTATACCAGGAACAGGACTCGCAAATTAAATTAGGAAAAGGGGTGAAAGAAAGTACACCTTTAAGAGAGGTTATTAGTCCAAACTGTGTGTGTGTGTGTGTGTGTGTGTGTGTGTGTGTGTGTGTGTGTGTGTGTGTGTGTGTGTGTGTGTGTGTGTGTGTGTGTGTGTGTGTGTGTGTGTGTGTGTGTGTGTGTGTGTACATATTTAAAGGAGAGGTTATCATTTAGTCCAACCTCTACCTTTACGCCACGCGTCACTGGAGTCACCCCAGAGTCCTGGCCTCTTAAACGCTCGCTTTCATTTTAACAAGGAGAAGGAGAGGTGAACTATAATAGGCAGGGAAAGGAGAATAACTTGACCTCTGACCCCTATCTCCCTTTAATAGACCACAACGGTGACCTTGAGGAAGGAGGATGAGATGGGAGATTGATTGTGGCCATTTTGCTTAATTAGCACACCAGAGAGTGGGGGAAAGGAGAGGGAATGTGGTGGGTAAGGTAAAAGGTGAAGGGAGTGTGGGGGGAGGGGATATGACAGCATGTGTGTCATCATTATCTCAAGGTAAGAAAGCAAAATGTCAATGCAATCCTTCAGTGAACCCCTCTCCATCCCCTCTTCCCCTCCTTCCTTCTCCCAAGCTTCAGTTCAATCCACCATTACAACAGAGTTGAATGTCAAATTTCCTCCATCCATATAGGGCTATAAATAGACACTGGGCTAAATGATGCAAGATAGGCCGGTCTGGAAGATGATGATGGTGATGAAAGTCCATAAATGCATACGCAGCTGACCAATAAGAACACAGTAGAAGCTGTGGTTCATCTGGGAAGGATGTGGGATTTTGAAGACGAAAAACATAAGAGACCTGCTTCACATTCCCTCAGTACTCTGTAGGGGTATGCACTTCTAAACCTATCAAATACACTGCTTAGAATAATAGTGCTTAGCAGTTATACATACAGAACCAGTCAAAGGTTTGGACACACATACTCATTCAGGGGTTTTTCTACATTGTAGAATAATAGTGAAGACATCAAAACTATTAAATAACACATATGGAATCATGTAGTAACCAAAAAAGTGATAAATATATTTGTATATTTGAGATTCTTCAAAGTAGTCACCTTTTGCCTTGATGACAGCTTTGTACACTCTTGGCATGCTCAACCAGCTTCATGAGGAATGCTTTTCTAACAGTCTTGAAGGAGTTCCCACATATGCTGAGCACTTGTTGGCTGCTTTTCCTTCACTCTGCAGTCCAACTCATCCCAAACCATCTCAATTGGGTTGAGGTCGGGTGATTGTGCAGGCCAGGTCATCTGATAGAGCACTCCATCACACTCTTTCTCGTTCAAATCCCCCTTACACAGCCTGGTGGTGTTTTGGGTCATTGTCCTGTTGAAAAACAAATGATAGTCCCACTAAGGATAAACCAGATGGGATGGCGTAATGCTGTGATAGCCATGCTGGTTAAGTGTGCCTTGAATTCTAAATAAATCACAGATAGTGTCACCAGCAAAATCACCCCCACACCATCACACCTCCTCCTCCATGCTTCATGGTGGGAACCACACATGCAGAGATAATCCGTTCACCTAGTCTGCATCTCACAAAGACACAGCGATTTGAACCAACAATCTCTAATTTGGACTCATCAGACCAAAGGACAGATTTCCACCTGTCTAATGTCCATTGCTCACGTTTCTTGGCCCAAGTAAGTCTCTTCTTCTTATTGGTGTCCTTTCTTTGCAGCAATTTGACCATGAAGACCTGATTCACTCAGTCTCCTGTGGACAGTTGATGTTGAAATGTGTCTGTTACTTGAACTCTGTGAAGCATTTATTTTGGCTGCAATCTGAGGCTGGTAACTCTAATGAACTTATTCTCTGCAGCAGAGGTAACTCTGGGTCTTCCTTTCCTGTGGTGGTCCTCTTGGGAGCCAGGTTCATCTTAGCACTTGATGAACTTTAAAAGTTCTGTCATCATTATTATTATTATTATTATTATCAACACTTTTTTGGTTACTACATGATTCCATATGTATTATTTCATAGTTTTGATGTCATCACTATTATTCTGCAATGTAGAAAATAGTACAAATAAAGAAAAATCCTTGAATGAGTAGGTGTGTCAAAACTTTTGACTGGTACCGTATATACAGTGCCTTGCAAAAGTATTCGGCCCCCTTGAACTTTGCGACCTTTTGCCACATTTCAGGCTTCAAACATAAAGATATAAAACTGGATTTTTTTGTGAAGAATCAACAACAAGTGGGACACAATCATGAAGTGGAACGACATTTATTGGATATTTCAAACTCTTTTAACAAATCAAAAACTGAATAATTGGGCGTGCAAAATTATTCAGCCCCTTTACTTTCAGTGCAGCAAACTCTCTCCAGAAGTTCAGTGAGGATATCTGAATGATCCGATGTTGACCTAAATGACTAATGATGATAAATACAATCCACCTGTGTGTAATCAAGTCTCCGTATAAATGCACCTGCACTGTGATATTCTCAGAGGTCCGTTAAAAGCGCAGAGAGCATCATGAAGAACAAGGAACACACCAGGCAGGTCCGAGATACTGTTGTGAAGAAGTTTAAAGCCGGATTTGGATAGAAAAAGATTTCCCAAGCTTTAAACATCCCAAGGAGCACTGTGCAAGCGATAATATTGAAATGGAAGGAGTATCAGACCACTGCAAATCTACCAAGACCTGGCCGTCCCTCTAAACTTTCAGCTCATACAAGGAGAAGACTGATCAGAGATGCAGCCAAGAGGCCCATGATCACTCTGGATGAACTGCAGAGATCTACAGCTGAGGTGGGAGACTCTGTCCATAGGACAACAATCAGTCGTATATTACACAAATCTGGCCTTTATGGAAGAGTGGCAAGAAGAAAGCCATTTCTTAAAGATATCCATAAAAAGTGTTGTTTAAAGTTAGCCACAAGCCACCTGGTAGACACACCAAACATGTGGAAGAAGGTGCTCTGGTCAGATGAAACCAAAATGTAACTTTTTGGCAACAATGCAAAACGTTATGTTTGGCGTAAAAGCAACACAGCTCATCACTCTGAACACATCATCCCCACTGTCAAACATGGTGGTGGCAGCATCATGGTTTGGGCCTGCTTTTCTTCAGCAGGGACAGGGAAGATGGTTAAAATTGATGGGAAGATGGATGGAGCCAAATACAGGACCATTCTGGAAGAAAACCTGATGGAGTCTGCAAAAGACCTGAGACTGGGACAGAGATTTGTCTTCCAACAAGACAATGATCCAAAACATAAAGCAAAATCTACAATGGAATGGTTCAAAAATAAACATATCCAGGTGTTAGAATGGCCAAGTCAAAGTCCAGACCTGAATCCAATCGAGAATCTGTGGAAAGAACTGAAAACTGCTGTTCGCAAATGCTCTCCATCCAACCTCAATGAGCTCAAGCTGTTTTGCAAGGAGGAATGGGAAAAAATGTCAGTCTCTCGATGTGCAAAACTGATAGAGACATACCCAAGCGACTTACAGCTGTAATCGCAGCAAAAGGTGGCGCTACAAAGTATTAACTTAAGGGGGCTGAATAATTTTGCACGCCCAATATTTCAGTTTTTGATTTGTTCAAAAAGTTTGAAATATCCAATAAATGTCGTTCCACTTCATGATTGTGTCCCACTTGTTGTTGATTCTTCACAAAAAAATACAGTTTTATATCTTTATGTTTGAAGCCTGAAATGTGGCAAAAGGTCGCAAAGTTCAAGGGGGCCGAATACTTTCGCAAGCCACTGTATATATATATATAGTTGTATCTATTTGAGGGATTTAACCATTTTTGGTTCTATACAGCACCATTTCATCTAGCAGTGTGTAGCCTAGTGGTTAGAGCATTGGACTCGTAACCGGAAGGTTGTGCAAGATGGAATCCCCGAGCTGACATGGTATAGATCTGTCGTTCTGCCCCTGAACAAGGCAGTTAACCCACTGTTCCTATGCCGTCATTGAAAAGAAGAATTTGTTCTTAACTGACTTGCCTAGTTAAATAAAGGTAAAATAAAAACATGTAACTCAAGCATTCTTACACACCATTCATCCATCGACGAGTGCCGGCTTGAACAGTCAAGCCCAAGTCGCTCGTTGATGATCAGATAAGAGGTTGCCATGGAAACTGGGGACATTCACTTTTCAGAAAAGCTACAGGGGTCCCAGAATGTGACCGAGAATAAGTGTGAAAAGTGCTGAAACACCCAGAAAGAACACTACCGTGTGTGTGTGTGTGTGTGTGTGTGTGTGTGTGTGTGTGTGTGATGTACTGTAGGCTCATGGGAGCCTATCTGACCCAACAGTCTGTTTTTACCCCAGTTTGGGAGGACAAGGGGAGATGGGAATAACGGAGGGAGGGAGGGAGAATACGGGGTGCTCTCTTTCTTCCTTCTTTCTCTCTTACCTGGAGTGGGGGGGGGCAAGAGAGGAAGGGATATGAGAGGTTTCATTTCTTTCTTTCATTTTGTTACCTGGTTCGGTGCAGTTTTTCTTTTCCTCGTCCTCTTCCATGCTGCTATTACTGTCCAATGTGTCCACCTCCTGCAGTAGCTTCCTGCCTCCCCATCGCTCATCATCATACGTAGTGGGGCTGGATGTGTCATAACCTACGAGACACAGGTAGAGGAGGCTTGAAACGAGGTAACCAGGGCATGTTCCTTAAGGCACATGGATCAAAATTCTTTGCAACACAAAATGAAAATGATCATTTGTTATTGGACCAGTTCAGTAGTACCTCTCGGTTTCTCTCTGTTTTATTCTGTGTTGTCCCTACTTAACACGACCATGATCTACTTTGAAATCAACAAAAAGTCTGAGGAGGATTATTTTGTCAGTGTTGAAGTTATATTTATCAAGTTATTATGCCCTGAGAAATGAAACGAAGGGAAAGAACTGGGGGCAGAATACATTGTATTGAATCACACAAAATGCCACTTGAATCATGAGTGCACTCTGAATAAAGAACACATCCAGAGGCAAGAACAGGGTACAGGATTCATTCATTTTCTCCTTTGGACAACCCTGAACCCACTCTGAACCTTTTCAGCTGGCTGACCACACGTCTGACAGACACAAAAGAGAAAAGCTTTGAATCAAAATCGGAAGCAGAGGTATTCAATTGTCCTATAGTCAGACCTAGAGGTATGCCTGAACTTTCCACCTGGCATCATCACCTTTGATTCTGTACTCACAGGGCAGGCAGCGGGCATTGCGTGCCAACATTCAATGTGTATTTACCTCCTCTCACAGACACACACAAGCACACACACAGGCCATCCATACACACACATACACACACACAGAAATAACAAGCATAACGCACCGGTGATGAATGTGTCACTGCCTGCAAGGCGTTGAGTGCTTCTCCATTAAGCTCAGAGAACATAACACACACACACACACACACACGCACGCACGCACTTCATGAAGTGGATCATAAATAATCAACAGAATTAATATATATTCGGCACGTTGTTTAATAGTTTCGCAGACAAGCACACAATGGGAAGAGGAGAAATGCATTAGCTGGAGTGTCATTGTTGGTTTGAACACACACACACACAAACGGTAGTGTGTGTCCCTGTTGCATTGCATTGTTCCGTTACCAGGATGAGCACACTGACATAGCAGTGATGCACAAATCATGAGTATGAAATATGAATATTCATATACAAGCACCAAGCCTTCTGTCCCTGTTCTGTAATGGATTCAATGGCATATAAGTGACAGCTCACGAAAAGCAAACGTCGACCTCGAATAGAGTAGTAGAGGAAGGGAGTAGGGGTGGACAGCTTTTGTCTCTCTCTGTAACCTGGAGAAGTGTTTTAGTATACCCCTGGGTACTCTGCCCTGATTTCAGCTAAGCTGCAGTATAAAACACCTGAGCTTTAATGCGGTTGTACAGGCAATGCTTCTCTGACACACCTACTCATTCAAAGGATTTTCTTTACTCTAAATATTTTCTCCATTGAAGAATAATAGTGAAGACATCAAAACTATGAAATAACACATTTGGAATCATGTAGTGACCAAAAAATGTGTTCAACATATTTTTTTAGATTTGAGATTCTTCAAAGTCGCCCCCTTTTGCCCTGATGGCAGCTTTGCACACTCTTGGCATTTTCAGACCAGCTTCATGAGGAATCCTTTTCCAATAGTCTCGAAGGAGTTCCCACATATGCTGAGCACTTGTTGGTTGCTTTTTTTCTCTCTGCAGTCCAACTCATCCCAAGCCATCTCAATGGGGTTGAGGTCAGGTGATTGTGGAGGCCAGGTCATCTGATGCAGCACTCCATCACTCTCACTGGTCAAATAGTCCTTACACAGCCTGGAGGTGTGTTTTGGTCACTGTCCTGTTGAAAAACAAATGATAGTTCCACAAAGCGGAAACAAACTAAGCGGGTTGGTGTATCGCTGCAGAATGCTGTGGTAACCAGCATGGCTAAGTGTGCATTGAATTCTAAATCAATCACAGACAGTGTCAGCAGCAAAGCACCCCCCACACCATCACACCTCCATGCTTCATGGTGGGAATCACACATGCGAATATCATCCATTCACCTACTCCGCGTCTCACAAACACACAGCGGTTTTATTATTGGTGTCCATTAGTAGTGGTTTCTTTGCAGCAATTCGACCATGAACTCTGTGAAGCATTTATTTGGGCTGCGATTTCTGAGGCTGGTAACTCTAATGAACTCATCCTCTGCAGCAGAGGTAACTCTGGGTCTTCCTTTCCTGTGGCGGTCCTCATGAGAAACAGTTTCATCATAGCGCTTGATGGCTTTTGAGGCTGCACTTGAAGAAACTTTCAAAGTTTTGAGTGACCTTCATGTCTTAAAGTCATTTATATTGAGCTGTTCTTGCCATAATATGGACTTGGTATTTAACCAAATAGGGCTAACTTCTGTATACCACCCCTAAATTGTCACAACAAAACGGATTGACTCAAACACATTAAGAAGGAAAGAAATTCCACAAGTTAACTTTTAACAAGGCACACCTGTTAATTGAAATGCATTCCAGGTGACTACCTCATGAAGCTGGTTGAGAGAATGCCAAGAGTATGCAAAGCTGTCATCAAGGCAAAAGGTGGCTACTTTGAAGAATGTGTTTAACACTTTTTTGATTACTACGTGATTCCATATGTCTTATTTAATAGTTATGATGTCTTCTCTATTATTCTACTAAGTAGAAAATAGTTTTAAAAAATACAAAAAAAATAGAATGAATAGGTGTGTCCAAACCTTTGACTAGTACTGCAATTATATACAGCTGAAGACGGAAGTTTACATACGCCTTAGCCAAATACATTTAAACTCAGTTTTTGGGAGCAATTTTCAAAACGCCTGTAGGTACCACGTTCATCTGTACAAACAACAGTACGCAAGTATAAACACCATGGGACCACGCAGCCGTCATACCGCTCAGGAAGGAGACGCGTTCTGTCTCCTAAAGATGAATGTACTTTGGTGCAAAAAGTGCAAATCAATCCCAGAACAACAGCAAAGGACCTTGTAAAGATGCTGGGGGACACGGGTACAAAAGTATCTATATCCACAGTAAAACGACCTTGTTGGAGGAAACGGGTACAAAAGTATCTATATCCACAGTAAAACGAGTCCTATATCAACATAACCTGAAAGGCAGCTCAGCAAGGAAGAAGCCACTGCTCCAAAACCTCCATAAAAAAGTCAGACTACGGTTTGCAACTGCACATATCCCTTCCTCTCTTGCACATGGAGAAATGTCCTCTGGTCTGATGAAACAAAAATAGAACTGTATGGCCATAATGACCATCGTTATGTTTGGAGGAAAAAGGGGCAGGCTTGCAAGCCGAAGAACACCATCCCAACCGTGAAGCACGGGGGTGGCAGCATCATGTTGTGGGGGTGCTTTGCTGCAGGAGTGACTGGTGCACTTCACAAAATAGATGGCATCATGAGTTTTGAAAATTATGTGGATATATTGAAGCAACATTTCAAGACAACAGCTAAAGCTTGGTCGCAAATGGGTCTTCCAAATGGACAACGACCCCAAGCATACTTCCAAAGTTGTGGCAAAATGGCTTAAGGACAACAAAGTCAAGCTATTGGAGTGGCCATCACAAAGCCCTGACCTCAATCCCATTGACAATTTGTGGGCAGCACTGAAAAAGTGTGTGCGAGCAAAGAGGCCTACAAACCTGACTCAGTTACACCAGCTCTGTCAGGAGGAATGGGCCAAAATTCACCAACTTATTGTGGGAAGCTTGTGGAAGGCTACCCGAAACGTTTGACCCAAATTAAACAATTTAAAGACAATGCTACCAAATACGAATTGAGTGTATGTAAACTTCTGACCCACTGGGAATGTGATTAAATAAATCAAAGCTGAAATAAATCATTCTCTCCACCATTATTCTGACATTTCACATTCTTTACAAGGTTTAAATGTCAGGAATTGTGAAAAACTGAGTTTAAATGTATTTGGCTAAAGTGAATGTAAACTTCCGACTTCAACTGTAGATTACTGTAGCCTACTGACGACGCTACATAGGTTACTGTAGCCTACTGATGACATTACATAGGTTACTGTAGCCTACTGATGACATTACATAGGTTACTGTAGCCTACTGATGACATTACATAGGTTACTGTAGCCTACTGATGACATTACATAGGTTACTGTAGCCTACTGATGACATTACATAGGTTACTGTAGCCTACTGACAACATTACAGTGGCCTACTGACAACATTACATAGGTTACTGTAGCCTACTGATGACATTACATAGGTTACTGTAGCCTACTGATGACATTACATAGGTTACTGTAGCCTACTGATGACATTACATAGGTTACTGTAGCCTACTGACAACATTACATAGGTTACTGTAGCCTACTGACAACATTACATAGGTTACTGTAGCCTACTGACAACATTACATAGGTTACTGTAGCCTACTGATGACATTACATAGGTTACTGTAGCCTACTGATGACATTACATAGGTTACTGTAGCCTACTGATGACATTACATAGGTTACTGTAGCCTACTGACAACATTACAGTGGCCTACTGACAACATTACATAGGTTACTGTAGCCTACTGATGACATTACATAGGTTACTGTAGCCTACTGATGACATTACATAGGTTACTGTAGCCTACTGATGACATTACATAGGTTACTGTAGCCTACTGATGACATTACATAGGTTACTGTAGCCTACTGATGACATTACATAGGTTACTGTAGCCTACTGATGAAATTACATGGGTTACTGTAGCCTACTGACAACATTACATAGGTTACTGTAGCCTTCTGACGACGTTACATAGGTTACTGTAGTCTACTAACAATGTTACATAGGTTACTGTAGCCTACTGACAACATTACATAGGTTACTGTAGTCTACTGGCGACGTTACATAGGTTACTGTAGCCTACTGACAACATTACATAGGTTACTGTAGCCTACTGACGACATTACATAGGTTACTGCAGCCTTGTGACAACATTACATTGGTTACTGTAGCCTTGTGACAACATTACATTGTTACTGTAGCCTACTGAAGACATTACATAGGTTACTGTAGGTTACTGACAACATTACATAGGTTACTGTAGCCTACTGACGACGTTACATAGGTTACTGTAGTCTACTGACGACGTTACATAGGTTACTGTAGCCTACTGACGACATTACATAGGTTACTGTAGGTTATTGTAGCCTACTGACAACATTACATAGGTTACTGTAGCCTACTGACAACATTACATAGGTTACTGTAGCCTACTGACGACGTTACATAGGTTACTGTAGTCTACTGACGACGTTACATAGGTTACTGTAGCCTACTGACGACATTACATAGGTTACTGTAGGTTATTGTAGCCTACTGACAACATTACATAGGTTTCTGTAGCCTTGTGACAACATTACATTGGTTACTGTAGCCTACTGACGACGTTACATAGGTTACTGTAGCCTACTGACGACATTACATAGGTTACTGTAGCCTACTGACAACATTACATAGGTTACTGTAGCCTACTGACAACATTAGATAGGTTACTGTAGCCTTGTGACAACATTACATGGGTTACTGTAGCCTACTGACAACATTACATGGGTTACTGTAGCCTAGTGACAACATTACATGGGTTACTGTAGCCTAGTGACAACATTACATGGGTTACTGTAGCCTAGTGACAACATTACATGGGTTACTGTAGCCTAGTGATAACATTACATGGGTTACTGTAGCCTACTGACAACATTACATGGGTTACTGTAGCCTACTGACAACATTACATAGGTTACTGTAGTCTACTGACGACATCACATAGGTTACTGTAGCCTACTGACAACATTACATAGGTTACTGTAGCCTACTGACGACATTACATAGGTTACTGTAGCCTACTGACGACATTACATAGGTTACTGTAGCCTACTGACGACATCACATAGGTTACTGTAGCCTACTGGCAACATTACATAGGTTACTGTAGCCTACTGACGACATTACATAGGTTACTGTAGCCTACTGACAACATTACATAGGTTACTGTAGCCTACTGACAACATTACATGGGTTACTGTAGCCTAGTGACAACATTACATGGGTTACTGTAGATAATGTGACAACATTACATGGGTTACTGTAGCCTAGTGACAACATTACATGGGTTACTGTAGCCTACTGACAACATTACATGGGTTACTGTAGCCTACTGATAACATTACATGGGTTACTGTAGCCTACTGACAACATTACATGGGTTACTGTAGCCTACTGACAACATTACATAGGTTACTGTAGTCTACTGACGACATCACATAGGTTACTGTAGCCTACTGACAACATTACATAGGTTACTGCAGCCTTGTGACAACATTACATTGGTTACTGTAGCCTTGTGACAACATTACATTGTTACTGTAGCCTACTGAAGACATTACATAGGTTACTGTAGGTTACCGTAGCCTACTGACAACATTACATAGGTTACTGTAGCCTTGTGACAACATTACATTGGTTACTGCAGCCTACTGACAACATTACATAGGTTACTGTAGCCTACTGACAACATTACATAGGTTACTGTAGCCTACTGACAACATTACATAGGTTACTGTAGCCTACTGACGACGTTACATAGGTTACTGTAGTCTACTGACAACGTTACATAGGTTACTGTAGCCTACTGACGACATTACATAGGTTACTGTAGGTTATTGTAGCCTACTGACAACATTACATAGGTTTCTGTAGCCTTGTGACAACATTACATTGGTTACTGTAGCCTACTGACGACGTTACATAGGTTACTGTAGCCTACTGATGACATTACATAGGTTACTGTAGCCTACTGACAACATTACATAGGTTACTGTAGCCTACTGACGACATTAGATAGGTTACTGTAGCCTACTGACAACATTACATGGGTTACTGTAGCCTACTGACAACATTACATGGGTTACTGTAGCCTAGTGACAACATTACATGGGTTACTGTAGCCTAGTGACAACATTACATGGGTTACTGTAGCCTAGTGACAACATTACATGGGTTACTGTAGCCTAGTGACAACATTACATGGGTTACTGTAGCCTAGTGACAACATTACATGGGTTACTGTAGCCTACTGATAACATTACATGGGTTACTGTAGCCTACTGACAACATTACATGGGTTACTGTAGCCTACTGACAACATTACATAGGTTACTGTAGTCTACTGACGACATCACATAGGTTACTGTAGCCTACTGACAACATTACATAGGTTACTGTAGCCTACTGACGACATTACATAGGTTACTGTAGCCTACTGACGACATTACATAGGTTACTGTAGCCTACTGACGACATCACATAGGTTACTGTAGCCTACTGGCAACATTACATAGGTTACTGTAGCCTACTGACGACATTACATAGGTTACTGTAGCCTACTGACAACATTACATAGGTTACTGTAGCCTACTGACAACATTACATGGGTTACTGTAGCCTAGTGACAACATTACATGGGTTACTGTAGCCTAGTGACAACATTACATGGGTTACTGTAGCCTAGTGACAACATTACATGGGTTACTGTAGCCTACTGACAACATTACATGGGTTACTGTAGCCTACTGATAACATTACATGGGTTACTGTAGCCTACTGACAACATTACATGGGTTACTGTAGCCTACTGACAACATTACATAGGTTACTGTAGTCTACTGACGACATCACATAGGTTACTGTAGCCTACTGACAACATTACATAGGTTACTGTAGCCTACTGACGACATTACATAGGTTACTGTAGCCTACTGACGACATTACATAGGTTACTGTAGCCTACTGACGACATCACATAGGTTACTGTAGCCTACTGGCAACATTACATAGGTTACTGTAGCCTACTGACGACATTACATAGGTTACTGTAGCCTACTGACAACATTACATAGGTTACTGTAGCCTACTGACAACATTACATGGGTTACTGTAGCCTAGTGACAACATTACATGGGTTACTGTAGCCTAGTGACAACATTACATGGGTTACTGTAGCCTAGTGACAACATTACATGGGTTACTGTAGCCTACTGACAACATTACATGGGTTACTGTAGCCTACTGATAACATTACATGGGTTACTGTAGCCTACTGACAACATTACATGGGTTACTGTAGCCTACTGACAACATTACATAGGTTACTGTAGTCTACTGACGACATCACATAGGTTACTGTAGCCTACTGACAACATTACATAGGTTACTGTAGCCTACTGACGACATTACATAGGTTACTGTAGCCTACTGACGACATTACATAGGTTACTGTAGCCTACTGACGACATTACATAGGTTACTGTAGCCTACTGACAACATTACATAGGTTACTGTAGCCTACTGACAACATTACATAGGTTACTGTAGCCTACTGACGACATTACATAGGTTACTGTAGCCTACTGACAACATTACATAGGTTACTGTAGCCTACTGACAACATTACATGGGTTACTGTAGCCTAGTGACAACATTACATAGGTTACTGTAGCCTACTGACGACATTACATAGGTTACTGTAGCCTACTGACAACATTACATAGGTTACTGTAGCCTACTGACAACATTACATGGGTTACTGTAGCCTACTGACAACATTAAATAGGTTATTGTAGCCTACTGATGACGTTACAAGCGTAATTCAGAAATTAGGGAGATAGTTAATTAGAGAAGAGTGGATGGACTTTTCAACGCTAGCTAAGTCTATAGTTATCACATTGGATTTATGAACTACACAAAGGGTAAGACGTGTTTTTATTCTAGTGCTGCCCTGCACACACAAGCGTGTTAGCTCGCTAGCTAACGTTTGAGGTGGTCCAACGTTAAACCTACTCGGAAGTTCAATGACATTTAAAGTTTCTTTGCATAAGCCACTCCTCCATAGGTATAATTCTGCGGGCCTAATTCAGATAAAGTTGCATATTGCGCTCTACACTGTGACTGGCAGCACAGTGTGTGTGTTTGTCTTTCATTATGATTAAACCATGCTGTTCGGGCAAAATAAAATGAACTAAATTTCCTATACAGATGAAATCGCTTACCCACTCCATAGAAAACTGCTCTATGCAC
The DNA here is from genome assembly GCF_023373465.1 of Oncorhynchus keta. NCBI lineage: Eukaryota > Metazoa > Chordata > Actinopteri > Salmoniformes > Salmonidae > Oncorhynchus > Oncorhynchus keta. The sequence goes on along the minus strand of NW_026280186.1, from coordinate 117,141 downwards.
ATTGATTGGTGAAGTCATTTGTTGTCGAGCTAAATGTAAAAATATATATATTTCAGAGGTTTAAAAAAACAACAGAAAGGAACGCCATAAACTGTTACTTTTATTTTGGTTCGAACTGGTTCAGAACTTCATTTTGCTGGTTGGAACAGTGGAATGGAACGAAAAAAAATAATGGTTCTGTTCGGAACGAAACCATTGGAAAATAAATGTGGTTCCAACCCGTGCTCTACATTGCAGGAAAAAAACTGTTTCAGCTGTTTGAAAAATGTAAAAATTCTCCAACTTCAGGACAAGGGCCCTACCCCCCTCTTGACCACACACCCACACCAGCCATCCTCACATACTTTGTGCCCCCTCAGATTTTTAAGGGTGCATGACACCCCTGACCACACTCCAGTCCAGTTCAAACCTCTGCAAAGCGAGTACTCAAAAGTAGCCTACAGTTTAAACACAATTTGCATGATGTGCAAAATCAATGTAACATTGTATTGTTACAAAACATAGTAACAAAACAATGGACTCTATGGGCTACATAACAGCCATTATGGAACTCCCACTTCAGCATTCCATCCCTCAACAGGGGGGCAAGTTGATAGGCCTACCCTCACCTGAATTTTCTGCTAAGTAGGAGAACCCCTTGACGACGAGAAGCATCCCTCCCAACAAGCATATTTGGATCAAAACCAACTCCTTTCGCTTTTTCCGTCTCGCTTTGATCTTTTTCTGGTTCAGCATCACTTGCGGCGGGGGATTCCGGGTTCGGACACCGGCTGGAGGCATCCTTTCTGCGGCTTCTTCCTCGTCCATCTAGCCGCCGGAGTGAAATGAGCAGCAAAGCTCCGAGGGAATTTTACACGAACGGATACAAAGTGGAGGAACGGTGTGTGTGTGTGTGTGTGTGTAATGTGCGGGGGGAGGAGGGGGGTATCTTGTAAAAGTTTCAAGTCGGTATCCTTGGAAAGTCGCGAGTGTTGAGGTGTAGACTGCAAGGTTTGTTTTCCTTTTGAAGTGCCAGGGCGTCTTGCTTCTATGTCATATTACACTTTAATTTCATGCAATAGTAGGACAGGCGGCAGGAGCGCTCCATAGATGCGACTGTGGCGTCTCGTGCGCGCAACGCCGGATTGCTCACTGATGTGTATGGTGATGTTATTGTAGGATGCTGTGTCCGAAAAGAGAGAGAGAGAGAGAGAGCGCGCGCGAGAAAGATAGATCAAATGTGCAAGCTGTTTAACGTATAAATTGCCTAGAGACAGTGAGAGAGTATAACATGATTTTTTTTCCGAGGCTCGGTACACTGCCTATCCCTACCCTCTCCTTGGAAAGTTGTTTTTGCATGATGTTGGCTTTAATACATGATAGCTGAATTACATAAGTTTACATAAAGACATCTTCAAAAGCTGTTTGTGCCCAGACCACCTTAGAGAATATTTGAGTATGCTATAGGCTATTTATGCATACGTTACATAATAGATCAATGAATGCATTGCTCATGAAATTTACATGAATTTCTATCTATGTCATCAAATAAGATGGACTGTGATTACTTTACAGTGGGCAATATGACTAGCTTGACTTTATTTACTATCATTAGACATGCATGCTTTGAATAAACAGGCCAAGCCTTCACATAATGTAAATGACATGAAATGAGCCAACTTTTCCTTCAAACAAATTATTAGGCTATTCACATACAATTATGAAGAAGAAAACAAAGGTTTCTAGGATATTTAGAATGTTAGGATTATATCTTAATTCTGACAAACAGCCACTCTTGATTGTGAGTTTTGATTGTTTGAGTTTTCTTATAAATAGCACTGGAAAGTTTCCAGCAAGAGTGGAAAAAGTGGTTAGGGCTCTTAGCAACGAGGTTTCATTAACCCTTTGAGTCAAGGACTGGGGAGGGAGAGAGAGAATCAGAAAATGAAAGATTAAAAAAAGTAAAAAGAGGTGGTGAAATTGAAAAACAAAAGTAGCATAATAATGCCACCAACAAGATAGTACTTTGTCTCAGAAGGTTTGTCCTCTCACACTAGTATCTTATACGCTACCTGACCACAGAAGGAAGTATACCATTGTACTGTCATGAAAAAATACATGAGAAACAAAAGCCAGACATCACACACAACCAAACTGTTCATTGCGACCTAGATTTGATTTTGTGCAAAAAAACACACCTGAAATGGACGATTGCCTATAACCTGTAGAGAGGAATCCTGCACTCAACCCGGGCATGGAGTTATTTAGTATACTAAATAAGATGAATTCCCAAAGTCTCAGAGGTGCACAAAAGAAAAGAAAGAGAGGGAGAGGAAGAGGGAGGGAAGTGGTGGTGGGGGGGGCAACAAATTAAATCCAGTTAAATTGTTTTTCCATAGCCAGTGGGGTTTGGCAAGAGACTGGCTCACACATGAGGCAAGATAAAGCTTCAGAAAGAAAAAGACAATCCCAAACGCTGTAGCAGTCTCAGATGTAGCAGAATGCCTGGAATTTAACCCACTTTCCCATGTCCAACTGAACTGACACCGCACCCAGACACAGCTCCAAAGGCCTGGAAGATGATACACACGGAAGTGCACACTTGTAGTACAGTACTGAGATCCACAACAGTACTGAGATCCACAACAGTACTGAGACCCCCCCCCCCAATGAGTCATTGCCAGTAGGGACCCCAATATACATACGGAACCACACAGTCTCAACTATGCACCACTAAAATCAAAATGGCTTTCATCACTTCTGCTGTACTGTCTTGGTTGGTATCTACATCCATAATCCAGCAGTCACTTTCCCTGTTGTGATGAAACATAGGTCGGGGCTGTCTAGTGTCTGGAGCGTAGAGCCCCCTAAAAACCACAGTAGATCCAGACATATTTGGGTCATGTCTTGTCTTCTCCTCATATGATATCTCCAGAGCCTGACGTTGTTTCTCAGTTTCCTCCTGTTCTGTTCTCAACCAGAAATAAACATGGAGAGAAATCTCATCCCAGCACAACGTCACGCTGTGAGGGCACAGCAGTTCCTGTAGGCCAGGAATAGATGCTCTGTCAACTAAATACTGGAGTTTTGAAGGTATTTGTGTTCAATGGGAAGGTAGGTGTTCCTCCCTCAGACCATCCAAGAACAAGGATAGAGCATGTACACACACACACACACACACACTGACAACAAACACAGGATAGGTCCACACACCATGTCTTCTTTTATAAAATGACCACATTTACATTCAAATGCACTAAACAGCAGTATAGCATATCGTGTTCACAACATTCATAAATATCAAATGTGTTGTCCTTATTAAGACAAGAACTACAAAAGTAAGGTGAGAGAATGTCCTGCATCTCCATCTTGTGATGCCACTAGCCCTCTCTGTCATAGGTGCCTTCTGGGTTTTGGGGGTTTGGTTCCATGTCTTTGAGTAGAGGAAGACAGTGTCAGAGAGGGTACAAGGCAGAGACAGCCAATGTTGTAGAGAAAGATGGAGAGGAAGAGGCCATACGTTCTTCCAGGAGGACAGTCAGAGTCACGTCTCACAGTCTCTGCAGATGAAGTCCATTTTGGCAGACTGGGCTCCTCCCATCATCAATATGGTAAATCTATAAGCAGCAACGCACATCGTTATCAGTATATTCATATATAGAACATCAATTAGCACGTGCCATTATCCAGAGCACCTTGTATAGTCTGTTAGTAGTATTAAGGCATAGTACCATTAGACACAGTAGCATTGGACACAGTAGCATTAGTAGGAGTGGTGGCCGTGTAAAGAGCAGTCGTTGTAGTATTAAGAGCAGGGGGATTCTTGCAGTAACAGAACCACAAGAACATTTCATTTAAATAGAACATTGCAGGAAGGAAGTGAGGGAAGATAGGTTGAAGACTTGTCACAAAATGACTAATCATTCTGAGACACACACACAGTGGTGCACACTGCTCATGTTTAAGTTATAGTAAGCAAACCTCAGGGAGACAAAGTCCGCCCCCCCTTTTTTTAAATGAAGTGATGGAAGTGAGAACGCGAGAGGAAAGGAAGCAATGAGGAGGAGAGTGAGCATTTCTCTACCTTCAAGTCTGAGCTCGCTTATCACACAGAACTGCTGCCTTTGCATTCCCCCCCGAAAGTAGAAAAATGAAAACAACTCTCAATCTCTCTCTCGCCCCTCCCGCTCCCCCCCCTCGGCTTTCGCTCTCTGTCAGACAAAGTGGCCTTATGCAACCATCTCGGGGAGGCCTTGCTGATGTCTTGCGGCATATTTACCCAGCCTGCCCCCCTCTCTCCAATCTCCTTCTCTCTTTTTGTCTCATAAAGTGAGGGGAGTAGTGTCCTCACCACCGGGGAGTCTGGGATACCGCCGGAGGCTGAGTACGAAGAGCCATGAGGGACATCTTGTCTCTCTAAATTACATACATTGTATGTACCGTGTGTGTGTGTGTGTATAATGTGTGTGCGCATGCATGATGTGGGTATGTGCATGGCTATGAAAGAGAGGATACGTCACCCAGTAGTGACGTCGTGTGGTGGTGTGTTCGCTCCGAAGCCACACCAACTCCACCCCGGGTCACTGCATTTTTGACCCCAACACGGTAAGGCGTAGGCGCGAACACACCACACCACAGGCTCGCTCGCGCAAGCAAGCAGGGGCGGGCTGACGGACTAACGCAGTGACTCCACTTCTCTGTTTTTAGTAAACAAACAAACGCTAGGGATGAATAAGAGCAGAGCCCTCTAATCCGGAGATCTGAACACTTGTATAAGAAACAGCCTCCTTCTGGATTTCACTACAATGTCAACAATAACATGGAGCGACCAAGGACCATGTGCAGTACAACATACACCAATGTGGATCGAAGTGGTTCTATTTCATCCATGATTGTGTGCAATAAACACAGAGATGAAATCCAGAATCTGAGATAAAGGACCAGTGACGTCAAGCGTTTCGTAGCAGATGCATACAGCACTAGATATCACTACTTTGACCTAACATCAACTCTCCAAAACAGAGGACAACTTTATTGGTTATTTATTTGTACATTTTTTAGTATAAGTAATGCAGCACTACCAGCACAGCAGGTTGGGACTCCAGGCTCACCGTGCTGCCCTAGGTCTCCCTCTCTGACGACACGTCTCCGTCTGCTCCACTGCTGGCGTTAGGGTCCTGGGCTCTGGGGCGCGGGGAGGCCCTCTCCCTGCCCGACTCAGAGGGTCCTTTCGAGCGCGGTTTCTCTTTCCTCTGCTGCTGTTTCTCCTGTTTAGCGAGCTGGGGGGAGGCCGTCAGTAACGGGTTAAAAAGAGAAGGACAAAACTTGGATTGATCTAATGCGTTGGTAGGGGCCTGAGTTGTTCGTGGTCACGTGACCTGTTTTTACTGGTCAAGTCACGTGCCCAAGAGAAACCCAGGGACCTAGCTATGTATAACTGTACCAAATACTTGGCTACATAAAAACAAGAAAAGAGAAGATGAAAAGGGCAGAAGAAAGAGAAATAAACATCAGAGCTTTTGTTTCACTGTGCCGTTATTTCCGGAAGCCATGACCATTTTGATGAAGCCTTAACTGTCCTGACAATATAAAGTGGTCACACTCAGAAAGAGACGAGTCATCTTCCCATTCACTCACCATCTACGGTTAGCTGCAAGGCTTATCTATTGAACTCCTCCCTGAGGAAACTACTGTAGCAGCTATCTCTGTTCTGCTCAATGAACATTAAACAACCACCCTACACTAAAAAAGGTACACAACTATCCCTGAAAAGGTTTGTAAACATACATGCTAAAACTTTCATGAGCGCCAGAGGAAATATTTATGCCTTAAATGTCATGCTAAAGCCACAACATCCCACAAACTCTTAATTATTTAAAGGGAATAAGACTTAAAAAACCACCATGTATCTAGTTATCCCTGTACAAACTCCATCAGGGTTAGCTAGCTAGCAAGCAATGATACCATCTTACCCAAGGTGTTGTGTTGCTTTGAAGACCCCCAATAAAACAGATCACATGACATTTCAGTAATTAAGACCACTGTTTCGTATACAAAATTACTTTCACAGAACAATAGAAACAGGATAACTTGACCTAATGGCATTGTTTGCTAGGCTCTATTGTCCCTCTCCTAGGATCCGATAAAGCTTCCGGTTCATGGAAAGTGTGTGTGTGTGTATGTGTGTGTTTAAGCTGCTCCCCCAGTTGACTGGTGATCCTCTCAGCCTTGGCATACACCCCTCTAACTAAACAACAACATCCCAAACATCCAAAACAGACCGGATTAAAATTCCGAGGACTGCCGCTTACATCCATTGGACCGAGCAGTCAGCCAAGTTTACACACACAAAGACCACGCATGCACACACAGAAGTGACTGGAATCACATTCAGGAAGTCTTCAACAATTCACAAATAACTGAAACACTACAATTTCAAATGACTCACTGTACCCCCAAACATTGACTCGATACCGGTACCCCCTGTATATAGCCTCAATATTGTTATTTTTTTTGTGTTACTTTCTATTATTTTTCACTTTAGTTTATTTGGTATATATTTTCTTAACTCTTCTTGAACTGCACTGTAAAATACAATGTGAAGCGGACGGTTTAGGAGAAGCAGGGAGGGATGTCCCTACTCCCTCATGGCTGCTGCTGTTTGGAGTAGACCGGACTGCTTTCTGCTATAGGTTTGGATCATAGCGCGATGTCTTCAAGTAGATGTGGTGGCGTAACACATTCATCAAGGCTTTTGCTCCTTCAAATCCCTCTGTGTTACACAACAGGACTGGGAGATACTGTGGAATCAGCAGTGTTACCCAACGGTTATCCATTTGTCATGTTTAAAGATGGATATGTTGCCTAAAATACACTTAAAATGACCTGAAATGACTTTTAACATAGTTTACCATTCAAAAACAGATGCCCAGTAATACATTAAGGGCCGGTTTCTTGGATCAGGATTAAGCCTAGTCCTGAAAGCATGTTCAATGGAGAATTTAGAATGAGCATGCTTTATAGTCCAGGACAGAGCTTAATCTAGGACCAGGAAACTATTATTAATATAACATTGTGGGTGAACTTGTCACTACTTCGGCTACACATCAGAACTCATAAACCATTATTCCACATTAAAATATATTTCTTAGCCAGCGTGGCCTGAGTCGCCACCTGCAGAGGACGTCGTCATGGTAACAGAGTGCACAGTGACTCAGGAGTCAACCGATCCCTGTGGGGAGAGCGGGGGCACCCATGCGGTGGTGGTGGTGGCGCCCCTCCCCCCCCACCTCGCCCTGGCCTGCCAATCATATGTTATGTCGCCCCCACACACACACTTCCGACACATGACAACTCAAACCTTTCAGAGTATGTTTTGGTCAATCAGTGGTCTTTCAGCTAGGCCAGAGGGGTGCTGGGACAGAGCAGGGTAGATTCATGGGATAATCAGTACACATCTACGGTATCAGGATTGGTTTTTGTGTCAGGGACCAGCAAATCTATGGTTCACCTCCTTGAAGCCAGGGACTAAAATTACAACAGAAAACTGACCAACTAAATGTCTGACAGCTATGTCGGGAACCAGTAAGCCACATCTCAGGGAGCGGTGCCGGTCCATGGACCAGAGGTTGACTAATACTGCACTAAGAAAAGCAATAGTGCAGCTTTGCTTGTTGATCATGGTCCGATCTCCATCTGTTACGACAAGAAGTTAGGCCTGCAGCACCACCTGCTGGAGGATAGCAGGATAGACAGTGAGTGCTGAGAGAAAGTCTGAACTACTTAGAACAAATATAGTCTAGCAATACACAGCCTAAAGGGAGACTTCACAATATGACACCATCATACAACATGAGCCAACCCCATGCTTGCAGAAATCAACAGCATCAACAACAACAACTGTACCTGTTTGGGGTCCATGGGAGCAGAAGGAGACACCAGTTCGATGGTGACTGGTCCGTCATTCTGAATGTGAACCTGCATGTAGGCCCCAAACTGCCCATCTAGAAACAAAAAACAAAGACAAAAGGAAAATGTAAAGGTTAACCTTAATACATCTAAATAGGCCCATATAAATGACACCACTCAACGTTTCCATCCAGTAACAGCCACTGCAGTTTGCTTATTGTGCACATTATTCTATATCAATGATTTATAAGCAGGTGACATCTCAGTACAACAGGGACATGGGGGTAGAGGGTGTTAAGATACAATAGGACAGGAAGTTTATACTTAAAATGGTCCAGGTATGTTTCGATTTATTACATCATCTGCCCATGAAACCGGTGGCTGGGTGGTGTGTTCTAAAAAGAGCAGAATCATCTCGTTTCTCCCACTCAGGGGATTGGGCCTTGGCAGTGAGAAGACTAATTAGAGAGCTTGCGTCCCACTACAAGCAGGGACACAGAGTTCCTCCACTACACCTTCTCCCCGGTGGCTTGAACCAATTCCCCACCAAACACCATCACCAACTACGACCCGATAAAAGAAAACCACCCCAATGTGGAACCGCCATAAACCCTTGCACTGTGACCCATATGATTAAATATAACACTGTATATTTCTATGCTCTGCCCAACGACCTTATAGACCCAATTCACCACTAAACATGGCCTGACAAACCCACCCCCTATGTAGATGTGTGGAACCACCATAACCTTTGCACTATGAACTATGACCTTAAAGGCCGATGTATGTAACCTCTGTTTCAACAGGAAAGCAGGCGATTCAACTGATTCCGAACCTTTTAGGTCAGGAGTCAAGTCTTGAGTGGCCTTAAGGATAAAGGCTACTGCTTGTGACCCTGTAGTCTAGGCTGTTTCACTTAGGAGTGCATTGGCTTATCAACCCTAACCCTGGTCAAGCCTTAAGCTTGTGTCTCAATTCCCCAGGCTGTGAACAGCAACCCTTCTATTCACTATAGTTCTCCAGGTGTTTGTGATATTGACCTTAGGCTATCAATTAGACTGAACAAAAATAAAATGTAAAGTGGTCCCATGTTTCATGAGCTGAAATAAAAAATATACCAGAGATTTTCCATGCGCACAAAAAGCTTATTTCTGTCAAATTTTGTTCACAAATTTATTGGATTCCTGTTAGTGAGCATTTCTCCTTCGCCAATATAATCCATCCACCTGACAGGTGTGGCATATCAAGAAGCTGATTAAACTGCATGATCATTACACAGGTGCACCTTGTGCTGAGGACAATAAAAGGCCACTTTAAAATTGTCACACAACACAATGCCACAGATGTCTCAAGTTTTGAGGTAGCGTTCAATTGGCATGCACACTGCAGAAATGTCCACCAGAGCTGTTGCCAGATAATTTAATGTTCATTTCTCTAACATAAGCTGCCTCCAACGTCATTTTAGAGAATTTGGCAGTGCATCCAACCGGTGTCAAAACTGCATATCACCTTTACATCTGGCTTCTTCACCTGTGGGATCATCTGAGGGGGGTTGGTGAGGAGTATCTATGTCTGTACTAATACCCCTTTGTGGTGAAAAACTCATTCTGATTGGCTGGGACTGGTTGCCAAGTGGGTGGACCTATGCCCACCCATGGTTGCACCCCTTCCCAGTCATGTGAAATCCATAGATTAGGGCCTAATTCATTTATTTTAATTGACTGATTTCCTTATATGAACTGTAACTCAGTAAAATCTTTGAAATGGTTGCGTTTAGATTTTTGTTAAGTTTAGCTTCACATCTTTGCTTGAACAAATGACCTTTTGCAATCCATCATAACCATGATTGAGCAAAATATTGACCCAATGCTATTAAATATTAAAACCACACTTAGCAGAATGCCGAACATTTTACCATCTATTAAATAACCAAGATAATAGTGACTATTAGGTATCAAAATGATCTCTTCGTTTAGGCTTTTCCTATCTAGAGTGTCTTATGAGAGTTAATTTCTCTCTGCCCACAAACTGCCTACACAGCAAAGTGTCCTTGACACTTTTGGGTCACTGAATGTGAAATTCTGTACAATAGCAGTCTATTTTAAAAAATATATATCGCTCATCTTGCAGTCTCTAGCTCAACCAGCCCAACTCATCCCAGGATAGATATAGTGATATTGTAATATATACTGAGTATAACAAACATTAGGAACACCTTCTCCCCTTTCCCTCAGAACAGCCTCAATTTGTCGGGGTATGGATTCTATAAGGTGTCGAAAGCGTTCCACAGGGATGCTGGCCCATGTTGACTCCAATGCAGTTGTGTCAAGTTGGTTGGATGTCCTTTGGGTGGTGGACCATTCTTGATACTCACAGGAAACAGGTGAGTGTGGAAAACCCAGCAGCGTTGCAGTTATTGACACAAACCAGTGCGCCTGGCACCTACTAATATACTCCGTTCAAAGACACTTAAATCTTTGTCTTGCCCATTCACCCTCTGAATGGCACACATCCACAATCCATGTCTCAATTGTCTCAAGGCTTAAAAATCCTTCTCTAACTTCCATTCATCGACACTGATTGAAGTGGATTTCACAAGTGACATCAATAAGGGATCATAGCTTTCACCTGGATTCAGCTGTTCAGTATGTCATGGAAAGAGGTGTTCATAATGTTTTGTACACCCTGTATAGGCCTAGTGCTTGTGTAGCCTACTGTGTTATTGTACCCTTTTCACACCATGGCACTGACCCGGCCTATAGTGCTGGCTCTGATATTATCTGTTCACATTGTCCTTTCCAGCATGGTTCCAGCAACTAAAGTGGAAGCGTAACCAGGTCAGCACAGCACACATCTCAGCTTGGTTCAACTCAATAGTGAGGAAAGGAAATGGGATACCTAGCAATGTTCCCTCATATTCTCCGGGGCACTGAGCAAATTTAAGGAACGGCTGAGCGCAAACTTGAAGGTTGTGAAAATTCTGTGCAACCTCTGGCGCGCGTTTACTGTGAACACAGAGGTTGTACCTGCTTTAAGTTACAGTTGTAAGAGTGGTCAAGTAGGCTACTGTGGCTATTTGATCATAATGTTGGCCTACCCGAGGGACCTACCATCAAAAACAATGGAGTAAAATGCATCCAATAACATTTGAACACGGAAATAGCTGTTCTATCATTCAGCCTACAGTAGCAGCCAATGTGTGGTGTTCAATGTACAACCTACATTCCATGAGACGTTTGAAAAAAACACATGCAGGGCTTGACATGAACCTGTTCATACACCTGTCATTCAGACAAGGAGGTGACTGAAAATGTTTTTGTTGTTGCAAAAAAGCACTTTTCAAAATAAAATACATTATTATTCCCATACCATTACAGAGAATCAGTCAAATTAAGCTATGCTCTGCTTATTGGCACCTTAGGCTTGAATAAGTTGTCTCAAAATACAACACTGACCCTAAGACCTAAAAAGCTATTTACCTGACACGTTTTCAAAGATGTCTAGAAATATACACGTTTTGTGCTCTTGTAGGAAGCAAACACTCCCCCGTTGTTGTCTAGTAATGAGCTATAACTGGGCTAATAACTCACTAACTAGTAAAGAATATGAACAAAAGTGCATCTATTCACGACCGCTCATACTGTAGCCTAAATACGGTCCAGCTCAAAGTGAGAGACACAGATATTGCAATGGTTATTTGCATATAGGTCTGTGTAGAGTACCTGCCTGTCAATACTATAGTCTTACCTGTCAATACTTTAGAATCCTACTCCAATGTGCTCTGCCTACAAGAAAATATCTTGCAGTTAGTTTTGCATACCAAGTCTTGAATAGTTTGTTTTGTGTCAGTATGTTACAATGAAATTGTTAAAGATTGCGTTGATTCGATCACAACTACCACAGTAGAGCGAAATATTGATAGTGTTAACTAAAGGGGTAAACTCAAGAAAGGTGAGTTAAGTTCAAACTCATGCTTCTCTGGCTGGACGGCTATTTCGTCTGCGCGGCAGTCTGATGGGAGCTGTACGCAGGTTAGATGGAAAACTGACGCCGCGTCAGTTGTATAACTCAATGCATTCAACTGAAATGTGTCTTCCGCATTTAACTCATCCCCTCATAACCAGAGATCATCGGCACCCGAGGATCAGTTGTTAACTGCCTTGCTCAAGGGCAGAACGGACGATTCTTACACCTTGTCAGCTCTGGGTTTCGAACAAGGAACCTGTCGGTTACTGTACCAACGCTCTAACCGCTAGGCTACCCACCTTTGATCATCTCAGGCTTGTTTAGAAGCTCGTAATAGAGTTAAAGCAGCTGATAGAGGCCTAGCGCGTATTTAGCAGACTGTTGGCCTGCAGTGTCAGTCAATGATGTCCACCCATGGTAATATCGTTTCTATTTAGTGCTGTGTGTTCACCCACCTTTGATCATCTCCGGCTTGTAGGTGCTCCTCAGGTGTTCCAGGATGTTATTATAGAAGGGCTGGGACAGCTCTGCAGGCATGGCAGCATGGAAGTCTGGCTTGTTACCCTTTAGTATGCACTGCAGAGTGAACTGACTGACACACAGGACTTCATATTCCTTGTCCATGACGCTTTTGCTCCACGCCCGGCCGTTCTCATCGTCAAACAGACGCAGGTTGAGGATCTTACGAACCCTGAGGAGCAGAGAAATGAACGTTGGGGCATGGAATTGAAATATACAATGTATTTATTTGAATATTTATGTGTTGGGGACACAAAGGAGATGGCTATAGGAGTGAGCAAGTATTTTGTGCAGATGTTCCAAACTTATTGGGCTAATACAAAAGAATAGCTCTATGTGAATGCTTGTCTTACAAATTCCTATTACAGATATGAACCTGACCTGGCCCTTATGCCCTGCCTATGTAGGAGAAGGGCTACAGTACCGTAGTGCAAATACCATGTTTTGTGACTGAATGAACCCACACTCACATGTAGTCCACATCCTTCTGTGTGTCCTCCATGGATATACCCAGCAACACACACAGTCCTCTGCCTATTGAGCTGATGGGCACCTCCCCCACTGTGACAACACAGGACAGAATTATCAAATCAATAAAATAATTGCCCTTTTCATTATTCAGTGTCAGACACATCCTCCTCACAAAGTGTGGTTAATCTAGCACACACTGACAGTCTTGCAAGTAGTAGTAGGCTGCTATAGTACAGTACAGTACAGTACCTGGGAGATTCAATGAGGTTAACAGCGTGGTTACTGTTAGGTTTCAAATCACATTTGATGCAGAGAAATTGTATAAATAGGCAGGGTTTGGGATTTTGTAGCTGTGGTAACTAGTAACAAGCACTTTTAGTGTGAACCCACCTAGAGCGATTACCATAATGCCAGCATTTGGAATAGTCGTTGGACATGTCAGTGCACACATTACACATTGGGGCAATTCAGCATGGCATATCGCTACTTTAGTCAGGTTCTCAAAAAGTGTGATTGATATTTACAAGTGCTGAACTGTTGCACCCTCTACAACCACTGTGATTCTTATTTGACCCTGCTGGTCATCTATGAAAGTTTGAAAATCTTGAAGAATGATCTAGACTTAATGGCCATGTATTCTTATAATCTCCATCTGGCACAGCCAGAAGAGGGCTGACCACCCCTCAGAGCCTGGTTCCTCTCTAGGTTTCTTCCTAGGTTCCAGTTTTAGTCTGGGTTTCTGTAGAAGCACGTTGTGACATCTGCTGATGTAAAATGGGCAGTGGTGGAAAAAGTCATACTTGAGTAAATGTAAATATATTCTAATAGAAAATTATTCAAGTCAAAGTCTCCCAGTAAAATACTACTTGAGTAAAAGTCCAAAAGTGTGTGGTTTTAAATATACTTAAGTATTAAAAGTAAATGGAATTGCTCAAATATACTTAAGTATCAAAAGTGAAAGTCAATCATTTCAGATTCCTTATATTAAGCACAACACACGGCACAATGATCTTGTTTCATTTTATTTACGGATAGCCATGGACCCACTCCAACACTCAGACATAATTTACAAAATAAACATTTGTGTTCACAGTAGGGAGTCAGAGGCAGTACAGTAGAGATGACCAGGAATGTTATTTTGATCACCAACTACGACTATCACCAACTAAGTGTTTAAATTGTGCCATTTTTCTGTCAAAATGTTTTGACTGTTTGTGGGTGTCAGGGAAAATGTATGGAGTAAATTGTACATTATCATCTTTAGGAATGTAGAAGTGAAAGTAAAAGTTGTCAAAAATATAAATAGCAAAGTACAGATAACCCCCAAAACGACATAGATAGTACTTTAAAGTGTTTTTACTTAAGTAAGTTACTATAAACCACTGAAAAAGTGTATTATAAATACATTTGATTGGATTGCCGTGCGGCTACCAAACTACCGTAGCTAACGTTAGCAATCCTCTGTGCTGCCTGCAACATGCCCACCGTTGAAGAACTGTCATTCTTTGACACTATGAGCGATATAGAAATAAAATAATTACAAGTAGATAGCGTTACTCACCTGACACGCTGGCTGTTGTCACTCTTTGAATGATTGCCTTCATTGTTTTGATTAGCTCGCTCGCTCGAATGAATCAGATTGAAGTGGTGCACAGACGTAAACGTCATACTTCCCATGAATCTTTGCTGCGTTGTCAGAGGCCTCTAGCGGCAGCAGTTGGGAGTACAGTAGATCACTTTTGCAGCCGTATAAAACAGTGTTAAAAAATACCTTCTGTACTGATTGCTGGGGTTAAATTGGTGTTTTGCACATTTGTCCCAAAAACCTACGGTACTGTCATTATGAGCATTTTCAAAGGGAAGGGAGCACTGTCACTACCTCGCTCTCCACACCAAGGTGCATGAGTTTTGGAGCAAAATGAAGAGGACATTCAGCAACTCCTGGAGGGCAGTGTAATACCCACTTCAGACAGAAAATGGTATATATTACCAGTAACAAATCAAATATATATAAGGCAAAGTTGATCCCCTTTCAAACAGTGCCTTATTTACTATTTTCTTGCAGACAGTATAATGTATCCTTTTATACAGTTGAAGTCGGAAGTTTACATACACTTAAGTTGGAGTCATTAAAACTCATTTTTCAACCACTCCACACATTTATTGTTAACAAACTATAGTTTTGGCAAGTCGGTTAGGACATCTATCTTGTGCATGACACAAGTAATTTTTACAACAATTGTTTACAGACAGATTATTTCACTTATAATTCACTGTATCACAATTCCAGTGGGTCAGAAGTTTACATACACTAAAATGACTGCCTTCAAACAACTTGGAAAATTCCAGAAAATTATGTAATGGCTTTATACGCTTCTGATAGGCAGTCAATTGGAGGTGTATCTGTGGATGTATTTTGGAGGTGTATCTGTGGATGTTGTTATAATCTCCACCCGGCACAGCCAGAAGAGGACTGGCCACCCCACATAGCCTGGTTCCTCTCTAGGTTTCTTCCTTGGTTTTGTCCTTTCTCAGGAGTTTTTCCTAGCCACTGTGCTTCTACACCTGCATTGCTTTCTGTTTGGGGTTTTAGGCTGGGTTTCTGTACAGCACTTTGAGATATCAGCTGAAGGGCTATATAAATACATTTGATTCGATTTGATGTATTTCAATGCCTACCTTCAAACTCAGTGCCTCTTTGCTTGACATCATGGGAAAATCAAAATAAATCAGCCAAGACCTCAGAAAGAAATGTAGACCTCCACAAGTCTGGTTCAACCTTGGGAGAAATTTCCAAACGCCTGAAGGTACCACGTTCATCTGTACAAACAATTTTACGCAAGTATAAACACCATGGGACCACGCAGCCGTCATACCGCTCAGGAAGGAGACGTGTTCTGACTCCTAGACATGAACATACTTTGGTGCGAAAAGTACAAATAAATTCCAGAACAACAGCAAAGGACCTTGTGAATATGCTGGAGGAAACAGGTACAAAAGTATCTATATCCACAGTAAAACGAGTCCTGTATCAACATAACCTGAAAGGCTGCTCAACAAAGAAGAAGCCACTGCTCCAAAACCGCCATAAAAAAGTCAGACTATGGTTTGCAACTGCACATAGGGACAAACATCGTACTTTTTGGAGAAATCTCCTCTGGTCTGATGAAACAAAAATAGAACTTTGGCAATAATGACCATTGTTATGTTTGGAGGAAAAATGGGGATGCTTGCAAGCTGAAGAACACCCTCCCAACCGTGAAGCACGGGGGTGGCACCAACATGTTGTGGGGGTGCTTTGCTGCAGGAGGGGCTGGTGCAATTCACAAAATAGATGGCAACATGAGGCAGGAAAATTAGGTGGATATATTGAAGCAACATCTCAAGACATCAGTCAGGAAGTAAAAGCTTGGTCGCAAATGGGTCTTCCAAATGGACAATGACCTCAAGCATACTTCCAAAGTTGTGGCAAAATGGCTTAAGGACAACAAAGGTAAGGTATTGGAGTGGCCATCACAAAGCCCTGACCTCAATCCCATTGAAAATTTGTGGGCAGAACTGAAAAAGCGTGTGCGAGCAAGGAGGCCTACAAACCTGACTCAGTTACACCAGTTCTGTCAGGAGGAATGGGACAAAATTCACCCAACTTATTGTGGAAGGCTACCCGAAACGTTTGACCCAAGTTAAACAATTTAAAGGGAACATTACCAAATAGTAATTGAGTGAATGTAAACTTCCGACCCACTGGGAATGTGATGAATTAAATAATTCTCTCTACTATTATTCTGACATTTCACATTCTTAAAATAAAGTGGTGATCCTACTGACCTGAGACAGATAATTTTGACTTGGATTAAATGTCAGGAATTGTGAGAAACTGAGTATAAATGTATTTGGCTAAGGTGTATGTAAACTTCCGACTTCAACTGTACATTGGAAGGGTGAGTTGTTGTTTAACCATTAGGGCTGTTTGCGTTTCAAAGTAAGGAGGTGTTAAACAATGGAAGTGTTCATGAATTTACCTGAACAAAAGCAGAGCACCACTCCCAGACCCGATACCTGTATTTTGGTTACAGGGTCTGTGAAAATACAGGAATCATGACCAGGTCTTCAGGTGGCTTTTAGTTTAACATGTTATTTTACCCCTTTCAGATATACAAAAAAAGCTGGTACAAAAAAAGCATGTATGAGAAATTAGTGTGATTTTGGTCTGTGTATGAAAGGGATATACAGTCAGGACCGACATTATTGGCATAAATTAAGACTGTATAAAATAAATAACACAAATACTGAGCTAGTGTATAGTGTATGCTCAAGTTTTAAAAATAATTTTATACTAATACAATTCAGAACTATTTTGTTTAAAATTAACAAGTAATAAAATAAAAGATTGAGGTCAAAATGGCACCTTTGTTTTCAATACTCCAGCACCCTCCTCTTGCGGGGATAATGACACTATGCCTATTTTCATGTCATCTGACTATAGCACCACCTGGAGTTTGATAAACAGCGTTAGCACTTGGATTGGAACCGGTGCTATGGTCAGATGACATGACAATAGACCTCTTTGGCCACCAATTTGTAAGTCGCTCTGGATAAGAGCGTCTGCTAAATGACTTAAATGTAAAATGTAAATGTAAACGTACACCAGTGGTGGTGTTGGCATGGAAACGGATGCAGAAAAGTAACTCAGAACTAGTGTAAAATATGGTGGTGGATCTTGGATGTTATGGGGTTATTTTGGTTCCTCTGGTCTAGAGGCACTTGTTAATGTCAACGGTATCATGAACTTTACCAAGTACCAGGACATTTTAGACAAAAACCTGGTTGCTTCTGTCAGGAGGCTAAAACTTGGCCACAAATGGATCTTCCAGCAAGACAATATCACCAAGCACACACAAGGATATCAATGATTTGGAAATATGTTGTATGGAGGAATGGTAAAAGATCCCTCCCAAAGTGTTCTCCAATCTTTATTAATCAGCCTTTAACCTTGATCAGGGATTAAAAAATAGTAGTAGTAGTTACTTGGTGGTAGGGCTCAAGAAGCATCTGCTTTATCCAGTGCTTCATTTGTAAATCAAGAGGTGCTGGAACACAAAGCGAGCGCTAGTGCAGGGTGACCTGGGGGGGATCTGAGGGACCACTGTGGTGATACTGATGGCTTCTCTGGAACGGATGGCTTCTATGGTTGTGGGTAGATGGAGTTCAGCTACGGACAGAAGTGACTTTACGTAGCAGGCTAGGAGAACTAACGCAGCAGGTTAGGAGAAATAACGCAGCAGGTTAGGAGAAATAACGCAGCAGGCTAGGAGAACTAACGTAGCAGGCTAGGAGAACTAACTTAGCAGGCAAGGAGAACTAACACAGCAGGCTAGGAGAACTAACACAGCAGGTAAGGATAACTAACATAGCAGGTAAGGATAACTAACATAACAGGTAAGGAGAACTAACGCAGCAGGTAAGGAGAACTAACGCAGCAGATAAGGAGAACTAACGCAACAGGCAAGGAGAACTAATGCAGCAGGTAAGGAGAACTAACACAGCAGGTAAGGAGAACTAACGCAGCAGGTAAGGAGAACTAACGCAGCAGGTAAGGAGAACTAACGCAACAGGCAAGGAGAACTAATGCAGCAGGTAAGGAGAACTAACACAGCAGGTAAGGATAACTAACATAGCAGGTAAGGAGAACTAACGCAGCAGAGAAGGAGAACTAACACAGCAGAGAAGGAGAACTAACACAGCAGGTAAGGAGAACTAACATAGCAGGTAAGGAGAACTAACGCAGCAGAGAAGGAGAACTAACACAGCAGAGAAGGAGAACTAACACAGCAGGTAAGGAGAACTAACACAGCAGGCAAGGAGAAATCACGCAGCAGGTAAGGAGAACAAACGCAGCAAGTTAGGATAACTAATGCAGCAGGTAAGGAGAATTAGGTCAAGGTTAGCTAAAATGCTAGTAGTCCCGACGTGACAACTAGAAGGCGCTGTACTCCATTTAGCCACAACCGTAGAAGCCATCAGTTCAGAGAAAGCCTCAATAACACCGGAATGCATGGGGTGAAAAACATTTTACCATAATAAAGCATTGCAAGGATCTATCATCACATTTGAGTAGCGGCATAGTGTAGCCACTGCTTCGTGCTCGGGTTAGTTTTATAGTCAGATGAAAAATTGATGAAGGCTTTTATATATTTCAAAATGGTTTAGGGACGGGAACAATCACAATGGGAATTTAAAACCAATAACATGAGAACCAACATTTTGTTTTGTATCAAGATTGCAATTGGTCACTGAATCCATACATGGCTGTTTTGAAAATGCATTTCTATTTATTTTTCTAAAGCCTCCAACATTTTACCCTCTGTAAAACCAATCCAATCAATCGTTAAGAAATGGACAGAGAAGAGCTGACTGAGCTAAAGGTAGAGACACGTTGATCCAGTTGTATGTTTTATCCAGTCATTTTCTTTCAATTAGAGGTTGTTTTTAAAAAAATCTACTTTCACTACCCTCCAAGAGTTGTTGAATTCCCTCTTCACATCATAACATTTTCAACTGTCAAATATTTTACTGCTAACAGTTGCCTCCAATTAAAAAGTGGTGAGTGGTACTGGTACTCCCCCAATTTTATCATCCAGACACAATCCACAGGTCATAATAGACTAATGTGTAGAGGACATCCTCAGATAAATGGATATTACATTACCGTTATCAACACAGACGACAGCAAACATTTCATTAGCAGTTGCACTTCATTTACAAATTAAGTTTATTTGACAGAAGTTTCATTGATTTATCTTGAAGTGCTGAAATGCATGCATAGGCCAGCTGTCAGACACTCTGCTAGTTGTATAAAAGGTATGCTCCTACTTCAGATGTTTGCAAAAATCTGATTGGACTGAATGTAATACAGCAGCAATGCACAGGACAGGTTATCACTGCCATATCTAGAAGTTCAACAGACAGATGTTGTCTACACTTTGCATTGAGACCGTGTACAGTCTAGGTAGAGAATGTTTCTAGGTTAGCAGAGGGGTTCTCGAACAGAGGGATACTGTGGTATTTCAATTCATTGTACAAGTGACAAATAATTTCAGCCAGTGTATTTTACACAGAGATATATTCAATGTACATTTTACAGTGTTAATTCCTAAGTATTTTTGCTACACACATCACAAATGTGGAAGCCTAGGCAGGCAATGGCATCAGTTCATTATAGCTTTCACTTTTTCACCACTACTTTGTATTGTCTTGGCTGTCAGCCGATGCCGATGCAGAGTCCCGACTGAGCGAGCTGACAAAATTGTAGACCCTTGTAGAATAAGGAACAAAGTTTTCCTTGTAGACGATGGTGGTTTTCATGTGTGCACTCTGGATAGTCAATTCTCTAGGATTTGGAGGTTGCTCCTCCTTCTCTTTGACTGCAGGAGGATAAGATGAAGAAACACAGAATTTTCTAAACATGCAATTGTGTAATTTAATGAAAGGTAACGTTACATTTGTGCTGAATGCTGATATAAGTCTACCTTGAGCTTATCAACAATAACAAGGTCAAGGACATGTAATATTGTCAACCTTTGGAAGCACTTCCATTAGAAAATCATTAGCAGTTTTGTACAATAACAGTCTATAATATAATGTGATCTGTAGCTATGGTGTTGATATTTAGATAAATAGCTACCTAGATAGCTAACTAGCTAGCAGTCACAGCCTAACGTTAGCTGAGCTGCTGCTGTGACGCGAGTAGCCTACCGGACTTTTCTTCATTGCGCCCCATGTACTGATAATAACCGTATGTGCCGAGCATTGTCCATATTCCGAAAGCATACAGCATAGACACCCGTACATTCCACTTTATTACTTCTTTTACGTGCATGTTTTCATTTGTTTTGGAGCTTGACTGTATATGTATCGTAAATCACAAGGACGCAGCCATGTTGGATTCATCCGGGAAAAAAACGAGTTGGACGATAACTTCCGGGGGTAAAATAAATAAATAGATAACATAAATAAAGAATGTAAAATGTAAAACACTAACTTAACTAAATAAAAAAATACTTTTAAAATCCAAAAGGAGTTTGGAACTTGGTAGTGAGTGTTGCAACTGAAGACAGACCATTTTTACGAGCTATAGGTGCTTCAGCACTCGGCGAACCCGTGTTGTGAACTTGTGTGGCCTACCACACTTTGTGGCTGAGCTGTTGTTGCTCCTAAACATTTCCCGTCACAATAACAGCACTTACAGTTGACCTGGGATGCTCTAGTAGGGCAGATATTTGATGAAGTGACTTGTTTGAAAGGTGGCATCCTATGACGGTGCCATGTTGAAAGTCACTGAGCTCTTCAGTAAGGCCATTCTACTGCCAGTGTTTGTCTACAGAGATTGCATGGCTGTGCTCAATTTTATACACTTGTCAGCAACGGGTGTGGCTGAAATAGCCACTCATTTCAAGGGATGTCCACATACTTTTGTATACATTGTGTATATAGCCTTCTGTAATCATTGCATCTAAATGGTCTCTACCCTGTGAGTACTCATGTGTACTTCAAACATACAGTATGTCACAGATGATGTCTATTGTCCCCTGTGTGGGACCTCATGTGTATCTTTTGATGTCCAATTGGATTGAAGCCTGTGCCACAGTCAGGAAAAACATACGTTTTCTCCACTGTCTGAATTTGAAGGATATTTTTTCAGAATCCTTTGCACCTGCAATGCTAAGAACTAATAACAGTTTTTGGAAGAAAGGGTTGTTTGATGATTATTTGGAAGGCAAGAAGGATTCTTTGGAAGACAAGAAGGGTTCTACATAGTGTTCATCACTTAATAAATAGGCCTAAGTGAAAGTTAAAATGATAAATTAACACAATTATAGATTTTATTATTATGAGTTTTGAATGTGTTTTATTGTTGATGCAACTGATTCATATGTTATTATATTCATGCAATTTTGCATCACTATTGTATAAAGTATAAAGATGCATAAAAGCAGCTACGTGATCGCTGATTGAAAAAATAATTGTATTCAGTATTTTATTATTTTTACTGGAAGAAACATAGAGAGAGAGAAAGCTCCACCAAAAATCCTTCCCTAACACGTCCCGGAATTGGTCCCACTCTGTTAAATGACTAAAATGTCAAAATTGCAATAAACAGGGTCAGGTCATAAGTGAGTCATATGTACTCTGTCGACCTCATGAGATTTATACCCTTCAGAATTCCATCACATGAATGAAATACCATGCCATGCAAGCCTCAACATCACAAGTCGAAACCCCCTGGCATATTCCTTGTAATTTCCCCATTTGATATAGTCTCTTTGTTTTCACAGAAATATGTCCCAAAACTGTGGGTTAGTATCATAGACTTACAGTACCAGTCAAAAGTTTGGACACACCTACTCATTCAAGGGTTCTTCTTTATTTATACTATTTTATATGTTGTATAATAATAGTGAAGACATGACACCTATGAAATAACACATATGGAATAAGTATTAACCAAAAAAGTGTTAAATAAATCCAAATATACTTTTTATTTTAGATTTTAAAATGTTGCCGAACTTTGCCTTGATGACAGCTTTGCACACTCTTGGCATTCTCTCAACCAGCTTCACCTGGAAGGCTTTTCCAAAAGTCTTGAAGGAGTTCCCACATATGCTTAGCACTTGTTGGCTGCTTTTTTCCCACTTGTTGGCTGCACTCTGCGGTCCAACTCATCCCAAACCATCTCAATTGTGTTGAGGTCGGGTGATTGTAGAGACCAGGTCATCTAATGCAGCACTCCATCACTCTCCTTCTTGGTCAAATAGCCCTTGCACAGCCTGGAGGTGTGTTTTAGGTTAATATCCTGTTGAAAAACAAAATGATAGTCCCACTAAGCGCAAACCAGATGGGATGGCATATCGCTGCAGAATGCTGTGGTAGCCATGCTGGTTAAGTGTGCCTTGAATTCTAAATAAATCACAGACATTGTCAACAGCAAAGCACCACCACACCATCACACCTCCTTCTCCATGTTTCTGATATGGAATTTTGCTATCAATGTTCCTAAATTTAAATTATTCTAATGTGTCTGCAACCCAGAATGTGTAAAGTTCTGGTTTAAATGAAACAGACAGAATTCCCAGCTCACAATAGTCAAATCAAAGTTTATTCACGAGAGCTCTGCCGTTCATACACAAAGACATTCCTTCTATAACGTTCTTCTAACTTACGCACACACATGCACACTAACATCAGGAGAGCCATCTTCTTCTCCAGAATTCTCACCAAAGTTTATCACTACCCAGCTGACAGTTCCAGTCCCCCCCCAGATAAGGGAAACCTGGAGGGGTACTCCCTGTCCTATCATTCTTTCTCAGAGTTATAGCCGGGTCGGTCCAAACACAGTTTAATTGTTCTAGGTGTTTTCTTAGGCACACACACATTCCTCTCTCTCCCAGTCTAACCTAGTCGGACTTATGTTTAATATTTTTAATTACTCATTATCCATGCTGCATAACCTCTAATACCTAACGGTTAAGTTTCTGGGTAGAATTATTTAATCATTTATCTTTACCATTATAAATTATTTTATCAGTTTCACAGTGGGAACCACACAAATCGGAGATCATCCGTTCACCTACTCTGCGACTCACAAGACACAAAGGTTGGAATCAAAATCTCAAATTTGGACTCATCAGACCAAAAGACAGATTTCCACAGGTCTAATATCCATTGCTCATGTTTCTTGGCCCAGGCAAGTCTCTTCTTATTATTGGTGTCCTTTAGTAGTGATTTCTTTGCAGCAATTCGATGTGTCTGTTACTTGAACTCTGTGAAGCATTTATTGGGGCTACAATTTCTGAGGCAGGCAAATCTAATGAACCTTTACTCTGCAGCAGAGGTAACTGCCAGTTTCATCATAGTCCTTGATGGTTTTTGTGACTTCACTTAAAGAAACTTTCAAAGTTCTTGAAATTTTCCGGATTGACTGACCTTTATGTCTTAAAGTAATGATGGACTGTCATTTCTTTTTGCTTATTTGAGCTGTTTTTGCCATAATATGGACTTGGTCTTTTACCACATAGGGCTATCTTCTGTATACCACCCCTACCTTGTCACAACTGATTGACTCAAATGCATTAAGAAGGAAAGAAATTCCAAAAATTAATTCTTAACAAGGCACACCTGTTAATTGAAATGCATTCCAGGTGACTCCCTCATGCAGCTGGTTGAGAGAATGTCAAAAGTGTGCAAAGCTGTCAAGGCAAAGGGTGGCTATTTTGAATGAATCTCAAATACAAAATATATTTTGATTTGTTTAACACTTTTTTGGTTACTAAATGATTTCATATATGTATTATTTCATAGTTATGATGTCTTCATCATTATTCTACAATGTAGAAAATAGTAAGAATAAAGAAAAAGCCATGGATGAGTAGGTGCTTTTGACAAGTACTCTATACATTGAGTGTACAAAACATTAGGAACACCTGCTCTTTCCATGACATAGTTGAATCGAGGTGAAAGCTATGATTACTTATTGATGTCACTTGTTAAATCCACTTCAATCCGTTTAGATGAAGGGGAGGAGACAGGTTAAATAAGGATTTTAAAGTCTTGAGACAATTGAGACATAGATTGTTTTTGTGTGCCATTCAGAGGGTGAATGGGCAAGTCAAAATATTTGAGTGCCTTTGAACGGGGTATGGTAGTAGTTGCCATTCGCACCTGTTCGTGCCAAGAACTGCAACGCTGCTGGGTTTTTCACTCTCATCAGTTTCCTGTGTGTATGAAGAATGGTCCACCACCCAAAGGACATCAAGCCAACTTGACACAACTGTAGGAAGCATTGGAGTCAACATGGACCAGCATCCCTTTGGAACACTTTCGACACCTTGTAGAGTCCATGCTCCGACAAATTGAGCCTGTTCTGACTAGAAAACGGGGTGCCACTCAATGTTAGGAAGGTGTTCCTAATGCTTTGTCCACTCAGTGTAGTTAGGTTAGTAGAGATAGGCCTGCCTGCTCCTCAGGAACATGCTATAAGGTTCACCCTTGCATGGTTGTGTGTCTGTGGAGGTTGTAACATTTAGGCTAATGTCACAATGACTGCATGGTAAGATACTAGAGCATCTCAAAGGTAAGCTGCCTGCTACTACTCTCTGACACAACCGTAAATCCCTGTCTGTGGTGCATTGCCGTTTTCAGGATCTTGTACCCAATGTGTTACAAGGTGTGACTTAACCAGTCAGTCTTTTCTTGAGGCACTGCAGAACAGAAACGGACTAAGACTATGCGTTGCTTCAGTTTATAGTCCACTTCTGTAAGGCTTGACCCATGCAACCACATAACAGAGAAGGAACTTCACAATGCTGCATTACTTTGAAATGTTTAGAAGAAGCCTATAGGCCTAATCTGAAAAGACATATTTATCTTGTGAATGGTAAAAGACGATTCATATAAATAAATAAATAAATAAATAAATAACAAAAAAATATATAGTCAAATGAATGCTATAGGATTTAGGGCACTGTACAGGACAGGTGTTCAGTGGGACCTAGTTTCAACATCACCCAGAGGCCAAATGACTAACAATAGTGCATTGTGGGAGAAGATCCATAGCAGTCCTACTAAGGCTATCCTAAGGCATATAGTATTCGACACTATTAAAATCTGTGATTCATCAAAGAAGTCATCAGAATATGTAACCCCTTACGTTACCTTCATACATACACAATCAGGTACGTACCATATAGCTTGGATTGAACCACAAAGTACATGAAAAATGTTTGTGAAAATAATTTCCTTCTCGGAGGACTAACTATTATATTCTACTGTTTGTTTAACAACAAAAAAAGGACTACAAGTATGATGAGGACCTGGCACTGTCACGTTCTGACCTTTATTTCCTTTGTTTTGCCGTTATTTAGTATGGTCAGGGCGTGAGTTGGGGTGGGCAGTCTATGTTTGTTTTTCTATGATTTGGGGATTTCTATGTTTCGGCCTAGTATGGTTCTCAATCAGAGGCAGGTGTCATTAGTTGTCTCTGATTGAGAATCATATTTAGGTAGTCTGGGTTTCACTGTTTGTTGGTGGGTGTTTGTTTCTGTTTGTTTGACACAAGGTACTGTTTCGTTTTGTTCACGTTTATTGTTTCGTTTTGTTCACGTTTATTGTTTCGTTTTGTTCACGTTTATTGTTTCGTTTTGTTCACGTTTATTGTTTCGTTTTGTTCACGTTTATTGTTTCGTTTTGTTCACGTTTATTGTTTCGTTTTGTTCACGTTTATTGTTTCGTTTTGTTCACGTTTATTGTTTCGTTTTGTTCACGTTTATTGTTTCGTTTTGTTCACGTTTATTGTTTCGTTTTGTTCACGTTTATTGTTTCGTTTTGTTCACGTTTATTGTTTCGTTTTGTTCACGTTTATTGTTTCGTTTTGTTCACGTTTACTGTTTCGTTTTGTTCACGTTTACGTTTATTGTTTTGTATTCATTGAGTGTTCAGTTGATGTTTTATTAAACTATATGGACACTTACCACGCTGCGCATTGGTCCTCCGATCCTTCGCGCGAAAACCTTTACAGGCACAAAGCTACATGCATTTCTTAAGATACATGTAGGTACAATATGTATTATCTCTCAGGCTTTTCCCAAACATTGTTAACAACCACATGCCTTCAGAAGCAGCCAGGGGAACATAGTCATATTTGATTCATAGGCTACAACCCACTGTTTGTTTGGGAAGGAATATATTTAGACATTGGCATATGCACTAAATCTCAACACCATTAAGCATTATTTGACTATTCCCGATATAGTGCACTACGCTTGACCACAACCCTGGTCAAAAGTAGTGCACTGTAGGGAATAGTCTGCCATTTGGGTTACAGACATAGACACTCTTCATCCTCTCTCTATATTGTAATAGCAGTGAGGAGTGGATTGAAATCCACCGTCCATGCCTGCCTAGACTCGAACATGCCATTCTGATTTTTCTTTGCCTTTAGGTTAAGAGTTTGGAATTTTTAATACCGTCACTAAATGCACGCATGGGCTATGAGTTAAAACATAGTAAATCTACATATTACGGGTGCTGAAGTGACAGCTCTGTTTAGCCGAACCAGGCTAACTGGTCAAAAGAAATCTGCCAGCCATCCAAACATCATGTACTCTCCTGTCACCATCTTCATGCGCACCAGCGCTTATTGACACTCACCTGGACTACCTGCCCTATTTATCTCTCCTTTCCCCAGGCATTATTGTTTCTGTGTCATGTCGGTGCGCTGTTCGGGTTTCTTGTTTTGTTCATGTTCGTTTATTTACTAAATGTATTCACTCCCTGAACCTGCTTCCCGACTCTCAGCGGACATCGTTACACCAACCTACCAACCAGTTTTTTTTGTTAGTCAATAAAGAGGAATAACATATATGCCTAGATAGGATTGCAAAGAATGTAGAAAAAAAAGGATTTACGCTACTGTATATATTTTTTTGTAGTCCAGAGAACTCCATGAGAGTTGAATGATCAAAATGGACACTAAAGAATTTGACACCCCATTTTGCTCAGGATGTTTCATTCAGACTTGTTCAGACAACGACACTGTCTTGTTGAAAGTACAAAATCTTACAAAATTCTTGGAAAGACTTGGCTAAACAACAAATTAGTCTTTTGAGAATCGAACAACTTGAGCGATAAGTGGGTTGCAGAAACAGGGTCGGAGTCAGACAGCTTTAGTGGTTTTAAACATCATGGAAATGGCTGTATTGACATGAATGTCTTGCTCTCAGCCATTTTTCTTACAGTTTGGGAAAGACAAATGCATTTTTTGTCAGTAATCCATGCACAGCCAATAACAGCCAAAACTTTAGAAGAAAAAACATGTGGGTGTGTACATGGTTGTATTAAAATCCTTTCACTGTAGAATCTCAAATCACTCCAACCTTTAAATATAGATTTTTGTCTAATCACTGTAAGATCCGGATGCTTGACGAGGGAAAACAGTGCAAATAGTTCTTACTTTTCTCAGCTACACTGGATATAAATAGAGGCCATTAGTGCATTCCTGGTTCAGGTGGGAGCCTAACACCATGTGAATGTACTACACTTAAACAACAGGCCTCACTGACACTCCTAGATTCAAGCATGCCAACACACTCTTCCGTGCAAATATATACCCTCACCTGTGTCTTTTATTCAGAAGCTTTCTCTTTAGTTCATTTGTGTGATTACATGATAGATAGCCTGATGACGAGCAAGAAAGTTATGTACCATTCACTGCCCCCCACACTGCATACACAGTGTGGAATTTGATGCTACTTTATGATTCCCACATAATTATAAAAAAAACACCCCATCACAGTAGCTTAGACTTTGCACATGGACTATGAGTAGACTATGTAAGATTTTTAAAGGTAAGTTATTTTCCTCTCTCAACTTTGCAACCTGATAGGCCTAGACAACTCACTGCCTTAACTAGGCCTAAATAAACAAAGCCAGTCCATGTTAACATTCAGAATTATCTAGGTATGTTTTAATTGTATTTTTCACCTTTTTTAACTTCCAGGTCAAATTCAACTGCATAATAGGCCATGCAAGGCAAAAATGTATTTACTTCGTTGCTATAGAACATTTAAATGTCCCAAATGGGAAAAGACTCATACATAAACGGGCCAGGCACATACAGCGCATGAACACCGCGGACCGTATCCACAACGCACCTGGAGATACTGCAGAAGCACATAGGATCGCTGGTGCCATCAAATCATTTTCTGTGAAAATAGAGGAGAGAGGAGAGGAAGATCATCTTTGGAAAACGGGGGTAGACATAATGCTTTTTAAATTGTATTTTTTTACAATCCAAATAGTTTTACAATCCAAATAGAGGCAGTACTAATCTATCCCCTGTTTATGTCTCGCCTGTGTAGACATAATAACACATTTCTTACACATTGCGGGGAGGAATGCCGATTCATTGTTTTGGAACACATTCACATGTTCATCCCTTTAAATTCAAGGGCCGATTGGAATAATTGTGTTGCTGTCTGCATAGTTAATCTCTTTGAGATATTTACGCCTAATTGTTGCCAAATTATGCCTTCCGGTAATTATGCCTACCCTGAATTATAATTTCCTCATTTAATTGCAATCCCAAATCCAATGTGCCAATTAGTTATTATAATTATAGTATTATATCGCACCATATCAAGACTGTGATGGATTCAGTGCTTAGTATGCCAGTGTTTTTTCATATACATCAAAGAGATAAACAGATTGCAAATAGCCTGTAACTGAAGGGGTGATACACAGGTGTGAGACACGTGTACACACAGCCTATGGCAACTGATACTTCCTTCTCTCAACCTCAACATCTTCCTCCGCTTTTCTTGAGGGCAAAAAAACAAGTAATTGAACTATGTTTGACAGTCAATTACCACCACATACTAATGATTTCATCTGTATCTATTTGTATAGATAATCCTATTTGCCTCAAGTATTTGTGTATTAAGTGTCTGAATTGGCACCCTAGAGTAAATAGTCACTACATAGTGCACTACTTTTGACCATAGGGCTCTGGATTGCCTATAGGAATAGGGTGCCATTTTGGATGCTGCCATTGGCTGCCCTCGTGACCTGGTGATGCTAATTAGAGGTCATAGGTCATCTACTATGTAACATGACACCGTGGTGTACCATGTGGGGGTAGCTATAAAGCATGAATTACTTTACAAGGGGTCATATTTCATATTCAATAGTTGATATGCATTTCGGAATGACAGTGATTCAAGTAGCAGCCTATTCAGTATTTATAAAACATCATAATTTCACATAGAATTCAGTATTCAAGTATGTGTTCAAATGATTCAAGTAATCAATTTAAAAAATCTACATGGAAATTGAGAAAATTGAGGCAGCCAATAAGGAATCCACACAGGTATTAGGTCTGGCCTTGTTCATGTTAGCATCCACAGCAAATGACACTGACGTGTTAGAGAGAGGATTACATTTTTGTTCTTGAATAAGAAGATGAGCTTACGTTAGAATAATATACACAGTATTTTCCTTTTTTTTTTTAAATATCCATTAGCATCTGTTTGTGGCCAGTGTATTTGTACATTTTTACAGTTTTGTCCTTCCTTTTATCCTTCCTAGTGTAGGCTAAATCATGGCCATGGTTCTGCCGTAGAACCTGTCCACGCTACATCCATCAGTCAATGCTGTTGAAACAACCCGTCCAAGAGAAGCTGTTGTGTCAGATTACATGTTAAGTCATGTGAGATGCTATGCTATGCTATGCTATGTCATGTTATGTTATTAGACAGGAGCCTTTGGCCATGACTGAAATCTTGTATCAGTGGTATAGTGAACTTAACTTCCAAATGATTTCAACACCCAGGTTTGATTTCAGTCTTTTTCCCCTTTCAGTTTCACAGGAAAATCGATAGGCCAGTAAATCACTGCTCCCTATAAAAAGAGCTCTCGTTTATCAGGTGAATAAATTATACAGTACACACCGTACCTTGCCAAAGGCTAGGGTCTCCGCTTAAATCAACAACACATTCTCAATCAGGGGACTTTGGAACGTTTATAGCAGAGAGAGGGAGAGTGTGAGCGTGAGAGAGAGAGAGAGTACTAGTAGTAGATAACGCCAAAAATTGTGAAATAATTTGTAAAAATTCCATAAAAAATACAAATTCTGACAAATCTATATAGTTTGAAGTCCTGTTAGTTAGTTTGATATTTCCATACAGTAACTTCCTTTGATTTTTCTGCATGCACCAGTGTGATGAATGTGATGTAAAAAGAAATACATGTTCTGTTTTGAAACAGTTAACATGGGATGGACAATCTAACGACAACCAAAATTGTAAATACTGGTGCCAGTGGCAAGGGTAAGAGGTCACTGAATATTCTAGAGAAAATACATTTGATTTTGCTTTGCTGTTTTGGCTTTATAGAAGCTTGCTTTGATTTTGATACACGCTGAAGGTTTGGAATGACACAAATACAGATTTGTCTTTTTGTAGTCGTTCTCAATGACCAAATATGATCTATAGATATCACCTATCGGCCACAACACATTATTGCAGTGTACCGTGATACCGTGAACCTGGTACTCTTCAAATAGATTATTACAAGTGTGTTGGCCAGGAATACATTTGAACATGAAACCTATTTCTTAATTGTCAATGTATCTTTTTTTCATAGTTGTCAAAGAAACAGTAACCACAACAACCCGGTTGACATCACTGCCGCCAAGTGAGTTGTGTCCTTTCTGAAGGTTTTCATAATTTATACACACTAAATGTACCTGTGAATATAATATCCCATAAATATGAATTCATCCTCTGTCCATCCGAACGTTGAGTTTCTATAATTCATTAAAATATATATTTTCATACTATAATTATTGGTAGTGAAGATTATTCATGATCATTTTCTCCAACTAGAAGAGCGTGTCCTCGAGCAGTTCAAGTGGAGTTTCCGTTGTGGAGAGGAAGGTCATCTCTCAGAGCAGTGGTAGCAGCAGCAGTAGTTATACCATAACATGTTCAGACAGAGAGCCAGTGGGAAAAGTCTACATTTAAAAAAAAAATCTAGATGTCATTTTTCTTTTTTTCTTTTTTTTAACACCTGCTCATTTGGAAGACAGTCAGAATCCTGTAAAATACCATTTTTCTTGTACTGTCAATCACAGCCTAAACTATTCCAACGAAAGAGCTTAGATGCTCCTATAGAACTCTTATGGTAACTGATATATAATTCCATTACTTATAGGATTCAATAGATATATAGACAGCTAAGCTACATTCAGAGGCGTCATGCCCATAAGGGGCACAGGGGCAAGTGCCCCCTGAGATTTGTCCTACATAAAAAATATATATACACTTTTTTGGTGATTGTATGTTTATTCTCTTTAATACCACTAGCCACTTGGCAATTTTAAGAAGTTGGCTTCAGCTAGCTCAGATAGGTTCCCAATTTCCCAACCTCGTAACTAGCTACCATGAAGCAATTTCAAGTTAGAGTAGCTAGCTTGTATAACTATCTTAGCTGGCATGCCTGCTGGCAAAGTTTGTAGACTTTAGAAAAGCAAACAATAACTAAATGTACTGAATGAGACTCACTCTCTCTCCACCCTGTTCTAATCATTATTTTTCTCCTTTCCCCCTCCAGCCTCAGGTAGTCTCTCTTCGAAGAGTGGGCTGCTCTCTATTGGAGGAGGAGAGTCTACCAGTAGAGCCATCACAGGAGGCAGTAGCTCAGTGCTAGTATCCTCCTCTGCTGCAGCCGGGTCTGGGGGTGGAGCTAAGTCTGGGTACGGAGGGAGATCCGTCAGCAAATCAACCACCAATACCACTATAGAGTCCCCCTCTTTATCCTATGGTGCTTTGGGGACCTCTGGCGCAGCGTTTCGGTCTTCAGGGGCCTCTGGGGCATAGTTTGGGGCGAGCAAAACCAGCGGCTCCCTCTGCATTTCTGGAGGGGGTCTTATGTCAAGCTCCAGTTCCAGTTTTTTCACTGGTTCCCTTACTGGTGGTTCCAGTTCTGGTTTTGTCTCTAGTTCCAAAGGAGCAGGAGCAGGAGCAGGAGGAGGCAGTTTTGTCACTGGTTCCAGTTCTGGTTCTAGTTCTGGTTTTGCCTCTAGTTCTGGTACCGGAATCGGAGGAGGGGGTTCTTCTAGTGCCAAAATGTCGGCCGGCGGCTTGGGCTCTGTGACCGTTTCCATGGTTACCAGGTCCAACTACAGCTCCTCGGCAGGGGCAGGTTCAGGAGGCGTGAAGAGGGGTGGGGCACAGGGGTCTGCATCCTCTGCTGTCAGCTTCTCCCCCAACCCCACGGAGAGAAAGTGCATGACCACCACCATGACCGCCCGCTCCATGGGCTACGAAGGTCAGTGACAAGGTCAAAGGTTAACCCTATTCATATGCTGTGTTCATAACCAAGTGAGAAGGTGGTAATTACCAGTTGTGAAGCCATAAATACCAGTTGGGTGCATTCAATGCAAGCTCTGAACTCATTGAGAAACACAGATTTGCTAATGGCCAACAAGCTGCGTCAACCATAAACTAAACGTACAGCTATCATGCTTGTAAACTAATTATAGGGTTCAAAAACCATATTAATAGATTTATTTTTTTAAATAATGTTTTGTTGTTGCATTTAACTGCTGAAAATGCTGTTATCAAGGTCATTTTCTTAGTAAAAAAAAAAAAAAAAAAAAAGCCATTTAGCAGACGCTTTTATCCAAAGCGACTTACAGTCATGTGTGCATACATTCTACGTATGGGTGGTCCCGGGAATCAAACCCACTACCCTGGCGTTACAAGCGCCATGCTCTACCAACTGAGCTACAGAAGGACCAGAGGTCAGAGGGACCAGATGTCAGAGGTCAGCATGTCGAAGCTCAGGGATAATAGACAAGGTTCCCACTAGTAATTACCAGTTGGAGGGGCATTCAAGTGGACTTTGCCCAGTCATATGTGGTAAATAGCACCTTCCCATTTGGTTATGAACGTAGCCTTATATCCAGGGCTAGGATTTCTTCCTGACCACATGACCTCTGGGGTCTAAGATCAGATATCTGGCGCTTTCCTCTGCCCAGGTGTTGCTGATGCCTGCTAGATCTTACAATGCCTGGATAGGTATTTTACCTATTAGCTAACCGCATCGTATGTTATAGCAATCTGTCAGTCAATGACACAGTCGATGACGTGGCACGTAACCATTGGTTGACGCGTGCAACGTCTGAGCGAGGGAGTGCAACCATTTCTTGGTCATGTCATGTGGTCAGGAAACTACTGGCCCGATCTAAGGTCCTCTGATGCTCTTTAGTACAGGTGCAGATGTCAATAATAATGTCATGAAGAATATCATTAGGAAGTTGACGTATGACTTCAGTTATGACACGAAGAAGGAAAAGTCGTCAATAGTGGTGTTTTTCTTCCGTGTATTCAGGAAGATCCAGTGGAAACTCATCTCCGGAATACACAAGGAGAGCATATGGTAACTACCAATCTTAAATGTGACTTCAAAATGTAATTCATTCCTATGTTTAATAAAAGTGGATATTAAAAATGACATAATTGATTTTTGATAATTGATTGTTTCAGCTGCAGCAAGTGCAGCTGCCAGTACACCCACCAGAGGGCGGAGCCACAGTAGAGGTACTGGCTGTTAGCGCACAGCACCATCAATCAAACCATACATACACTACTGCAGAATGCACTTATTATTGTTTTGTAATTTTAAGAAGCGGCATTTGAATAAAATAGAACACATCTGATTACACTACTCTATTCTTATCTATTCTATACTTTTCTATTCTATTCTATTATATTATATCCTATTCTATTATATTCTGTGTGTCCTGTTCCAGAGAGTGAGATCAGATGCAGACTGCAGAGTGCCTCTCCCACAGCCAAAAGATGTGAGTTGCCTAGTACCACGCGGGCTCTTATCACTAACCTATGACTCACCCGATCTGCCCTAGAAAATACACGTGGACCAAGATGATATTAGTTTGACTTCAACAAATAGGGGGACAATAAGACTCAGTCAGAAAACGTGGAAAGGAAATGGAACGTGGATGCTTGAAGATAAAGATAAATACAGTTGGATAAAAATCGGTCTTTATAATTAAAAAACGGTTGAAAAGCCTGCACACTGTACGTTTCCGAAGTGACTTTAAATGACACCAGAGTCTGTTCCCCCGTGGCGTGTAGGGACGGAGCTGGAAGACGTGAAGAGGCTGCTGAAGGGGAGTCGCTCCAGCAGCATCAGCCCCCCTCGCTCCCCCACCAGCACCCTCCCTATTCCCAGGAAGGCCAGTGTAGAGACCAGAACCATGCCAAACAGCCCCCATAGTCAGATACACCCTCACCAATATAATCCTGATTAAAACTAGGTAAATTAATAAATGCTGTAATAAATAAATGTTTCAATGCACTCTGAAATAAATGAATAGGTACATAAGTAGTAATTAAACAAGCAAATACGTACATAAATAATCACTGATGCATTAGATGGCCAGAATATGTTCTTAACTGACTCACCTGGTTAAGTAAAGGTTAAATAAACATACATAAAACCAGTAACCCGTTCCCTCTCTCCCAGGCCAGTACGACAGCGCCACCCTGGACTTAGGAATGCCTTCCTATGTGTGGTCAGGCCCCACGGCTGGAGGCTATGGTTACCACAGCAACGCCATCAACCTGTCCCCCACCTCCACCCTCCAACACTCACCTATCACACTCACAGGTCAGCAATAGACATCACCAAATATACAGTCACAATTACTCTAATAAGAATGGCATGATACGGAGTGATAATAGTGCCAACAGAAATGTAATCTGAATTTAATCCTTCACACCATCAACAAAGCTATTTATATAACTGAACAGATTTAGTCCAAGAGATAAAAAGCACATGATTAAAATGAACACGATTTGTGTGCGACATAAGAATCACAAGAAAGTATAAAAAAGAAAATGTCTCCTAATTTTCTCATTGTCAATGAATACTGTATATGTTACTGTGGGTGTTACTCAATCGATGTGGGTGTTTATCAATGTTTCTACAGCCACAGGGCTTCAGAACAACCTGTCCCTCAGCTCTACATCCATGAACTCTGGACTCTCTGCCTCTAGCACTGGTAAACATCTCCCTCAACATCTATCGTCTCTCTATCAATGCATCCCAATAATCTTTCCTTTCGCCCAAAGTGTTCACTTGTTTTCTTCCCTTCACAGATTTGAAAGTAAGTGACTGCTATGCAGAGACGGGCAGTATTTGTTTTACATGTATTTGAAATATGTATTTAAATTCTTTCTGAGTATTTAGTCGTTAGCATTACACTGGGCTGAACTTCACTCCAATGTATTACATAATAAGTTACTTTCGAGAGCGGTAATTTGTATTTTTAAAATACAAAATACTTTTCTATACCCTTTTTGCAGTGGTGTAAAGTAAATATACTTTAAAGTACTACTTAAGTCGTTTTTTTGGGTTATCTGTACTTTATTTGACTTTTAATATATATATGTTTTTCATTCCTAAAGAAAGTAAAGCACTTTTTACTCCATACATTTTCCCTGACACCCAAAAGTACTCGTTACATTTTGACAGGAAAATGGTCCAATTCACACACTTATCAAAAGAACATCCTGGTCATCCCTACTGCCTCTGATCTGGCGACACGCAAACCAAATCAAATGTTATTGGTCACATGCTACGTAAACAGCAGATGTAGACTAACAGTGAAATGCTTATGGGCCCTTCCCAACAATGCAGAGAGAAAGAAAATGGAAAAATAATAGAAAAAGGTAATAATACGTAATAATACAAGTAATAATACATACATAATGGTTATATATACAGGGTACCAGGACTAAGTCGATGTGCACGAGGTAATTGACGGAGATATGTCCATATAACTAAGAATAAACTGACTAGTCAATAGGATAGATGATAAACAGTAGAGGCAGCAGCAAATGTGATCAGTCAACAACAAAAAAGGCTGAATGCAGATAGCCGGGTAGCTATTTGGCTAACTATTTAACCATCAATTTAGCAGTTGAATGTTTTGGGGGTTGAAGCCGTTCAAGGTCCTGTTGGTTGCAGACTTGGTGCATCAGTACCACTTGCCATGCGGTAGCAGAGAGAACAGTTTATGACTTGAGTGGCTGGAGTTTAAGACAATTGGTATAGAGGTCCTGGTTGGCAGGGAGCTCGGGAGTACTGGGCCGCTCTACACTCTGTAGCGTCTTGTTGGTGGATGCCAAGTAGTTGCCATACCAAGCGGTGATGCAGCCTGTAAAGATGCTCTTAATGGTGCACCTGTGAAACGCTTTTAGGATCTGAGGGCCCGTGCCAAATATTTTCAGCCTTCAGAGGGTTTAGAAGCGTTGCATTGCCCTCTTCGCGACTGGGTTGGTGTGTATGGACCATGATAGATCCTTAGTGATGTGGACGCCGAGGAACTTGAAGCTCTCAAGGAACTTGATGCTCTCGAGGAACTTGATGCTCTCGAGGAACTTGAAGCTCTCGAGGAACTTGAAGCTCTCGAGGAACTTGAAGCTCTCGAGGATCTTGAAGCTCTAAACTCTAAACTACAGCCCCATCGATGTGTATGGAGGCTTTGCTCGGCCCTCCATTTCCTGTAGTCAACTCCTTTGTCTTGCTGACGTAGAGGGAGAGGTTGTTGTAAGAGCAATATGTTTGCAAAATTCCGGTAACTTTCCCAAAATTCCCAGGTTTTCATGAAATCTTGGTTGGAGGATTCCAGATTCCCTGCTATTCTGAGAATCTTCATAACATGATTTCTAGAAACATGGGAATTGGGGGAAAGTTACTGGAATATTGCAATCCAGTACGTGAAAATATCAGAAATGTACACGTAGAGGAGGGTTTTCACTAAATACATAACATTTACTAAATATTCAATTGTCTGCTCAAGTAGAATAACCTTCTGAGGAAAAATGGTAACAGTCCTATCAGATCTTAAATGTTTCCATGCCCAATAACATACTACAGTCCCACTGTCTTAGTGTTAGCCTTTGTCTGTGAGTTATGGGGAAGTCAACTTCTCTTTTCACATTTTCTAGCCTATTCTGAGGACTCACTGAAGAAGGAGAAGAAGAAGGTGTCCAGCTTTGTGGAGACAGCTACAGCCAGAACCACAGAAACTAACGGTAGATAACGGAAGTGAACAGACATTTTCCCCACACCTTGACTTGTGTTACTAACACGCTGTTCTGCTGTTTTTTAAAGCTGGATCCTTGATGAAAGTGTCAACGAAAGACAAAGCAACCTATCCAGGTATAGTCTAACCTTACTTTGAAATTGAAATGACTGAATCCCAACGTAACAATCTCCAGCCCTAAGTGCCTATTCTTATGCATTCTTCATGATACTCTACTGATGCCGGTTCTTGAGCCCCCTGTCCTCTACCCCTCTCTTCGGTCAGAGATGCGTAAGGACGAGTCTGGAGGAGGTCTGGGCTTCTGGTCCTGCTGCTCCTGGTGGAAGTGGCTGCTGGGCCTCCTGCTGGGTCTTCTGCTCCTCCTGGGGCTCCTCCTGGGACTCATCACCCTGGGTAAGAGAGGAGGAGCGGAGCTGTAGGGCACTGGGGCAGTTGCCTCTGTCATAGAGCGCTAGAGTTACGTCCGTGTCGAAGTAAATCTCTCTCTGTTTTTTCCTCCTCTCTTTCTCTCCTGTATTTATCTGTTTCTCGCTTCTCTCTCTCACTCAACCTTTGTCCTTGTTTCTCTCTGTTTCCCTCTCAATTCCCCCCCCCCCTCTCTTTCTCTTCCAACCACTTACAGCCGAAGAAGTCAGACGTCTTAAAGCTCGTGTGGATGCCTTGGAACAAGCCTCCAGCTCTTCCTCAGCCCAGTCCAGTCGCCTCTCCTCGTCCTCTGCCATCAACATCATAGACCCTCTGGGGTCTGCGTACATAGACAAGACCTCCTCTACCTCCTCTACCACACTGCTCCACTCTGATAATGGTATCAATCTGGGAGTGGCAGCAGAAGCAGGTTTAGGCTCAGCTAATGGACGAGGCCAAGACTCGGTAGCTCTGCAAAGGACAGTACAGCAGATTGTCAGGACTGAGCTGCAGTCCGATACTGTACGAGGTACAGAACCAGAACTTACACTGTGCACCAGCCTTGTGTTTTGTGGGTATATGTTGAGCTTTTCAACCATTAAAACAAAGGAATGATTCAGTCAAAAATCCCAAATCATGCAAACGTGTGAATTGTATGAATATTTTTGAAAGATTTATACATGTGTGGTTTTCATTGGATTCTGTATATTGACAACATGTTTTATTTATTTGTTACAGCAACACTTGCACACTCAATGAAAGGAGCGAGAGGAGAGCCTGGGACCAAAGGTACTGTAGGGCATCCACTGCATGGACATGGAAACATACGTAGAGGGATCCATCCATCCATAGATGGAAACTAACTGTATTGGCAGAGCAAGTTTTGGCTGTGTCTGTTGATTAACATTTCAGCTGTTTTATTTCAGGTGACCAAGGTGGTCCAGGAGTCAAAGGTCAGTGAGCCATAGACCTACATTTCATTTCAATGATGTCACACAGCAAATACTGTACATGTTAGAGTTATACTGTACAAATGGAATTCATTCATTTATTTCAGGTGATAACGGATTCCCTGGCCTACCAGGTAGGAACACAAACTACTAGTTTTATTCTGGAGTGGCTACAGGAAATAATCATCTGCTGAATGATAGCAGACTGATGTTTGGCTTCTCTTCCTTAGGTCCACCAGGTCAGATGGGTCACAGTGGACTGCAGGGCCCGAGGGGACCTAAAGGAAATGCAGGTAAACAACAGCATCCTTTTGTCGATAGAAACCACAACAATATATTTTGGTAGGAAAATCAAGTTGTCCATATAACAACTTTGAGATTTTTACCGGATAATTGATAACTTTACCATTCCAGGTGACAAGGGATCGGATGGATTACCAGGTCCAAGAGGACCAGCAGGACCTCCAGGAGATGCAGGCCTCCCAGGTAAAATCAATCAAAATCAATCTCCTGTTTGAATTCCAGCTGGTTCCAGTTCGGTTGCCATCCCCGGACCTCCAGGCATCCCCGGACCTCCAGGCATCCCCGGACCTCCAGGCATCCCCGGACCCACTGGTGTTGCCGGATCCCCTGGACTCTCAGGTTGGTACTGAAGCTCTAAATTCTAAAATGTTCTAAGACAGGTATTCCCAAACTGGGGTATGCGGGCGGGGTATGTGCAATGCTGCCAGGGGTACAAACAAAAACATGATTCACTTTTAAAAAATTAAATATTGATATATATATATATATATATATATATATATATATATATATATATATATATATTTATTTATTTTACCAAAAAAATGTCTTCACATTTTCAAATAGTACATTTATATTTTCCAACAAGGCTATACATTTGGGTGAGTTTTTTCTCTCGCCTGAGTAGCCTTATTTCACTGCCCAAAATAAAATTAAACCATCTAGTGTTCAGCGAAATAACAATGTCAAAAAAACAAAAAAAAACACAATGTCAAATACTGTCAGAGTTGTGTGTGTAGGTGGGAGGGAAGTCAGGCGCAGCAGAATCAAACTGAATGAAACTGAGTTGTTTAATGATTGTAAATAAAACAACTCCAAAACTATGAATAATAATAAAACAAAATGGGTCCGAGGACACGTCGCGCACCAATGCAAACACAAAACTGAACAATAAACAACCTCTGACAAAGACATGAGAGGAAACAGAGGGTTAAATACACAACAGGTAATAAATTGGATTGAAACCAGGTGTGTAGGAAGACAAGACAAAACCAATGGAAAATGAAAAATGGATCAATGATGGCTAGAAGACCGGTGACGTCGACCGCCGAGCACCGCCCGGACAAGGAGAGGCTTCGACTTCGGCAGAAGTTGTGACAAATACAGGTAGCCTTGTCAAAAAGTTAACATCCAATCACATTAACCGTTACTCTCTCACAGGAAACCTTCACTCTTACAACGTTTAGAAACAAAACATGACCATTTGTAAAATAAGCCACGGGAGTTTTTTGAGTGAGAATAAAGACAAATTTCAAGTAGTAAGACATGTATAAAAGCAACAGATACCATTAATAAGAAGGGGCTAGAAGCGTCTTATATGGTGAGCTACCGAGTGGCTAGGACAGGCAAGCCCCATACTATTGTGGAGGACTTAATTCTTCCTGCTGCTGCGGATATAGCTGGGACAATGCTGGGGGGAAAAGGCCAGAAAAACATACAGACAATGTCTTCATCAAACAACACTGTTTCACGATGCATCACTGACATGGCAGGAGATGTTTTGAAACAATTACTGCTTCACATACAAGCCAGTGAATTATATGCATTACAGCTGGATGAGTTAACAGAAGTGGCGAGCCTGGCACAGCTCCTGGTATATGTCCGTTACGTTTATGGGAGGTCAATTAAGGAAGACATCCTCTTCTGGAAACCAGGACAACATGAGAGGATCTTTTAAAGTACTGGACAGCTTTGTGACATCAAATGGACTTTGGTGGTCAGAATGTGTTGGTATCTGTACTGATGGTGCAAAAGCCATGACAGGGAGACATAGTGGAGTGGTAATGCATGTACAAACAGTTGCTCCCGACGCCACTTGTGTACACAACAGCATCCACCGAGAGGCTCTTGCTGCCAAGGGAATGTCTGACAGTTACAGAAATAAGTGTGATGGTTATCAAGGGAGAAAGTATTGACGCGTTTTATAAAATTGAGAGACAAGCTTAAAGTTTTCTTTACTGACCACCATTTTCACTTGTCTGACCTCTTGCATGATGACGGGTTTCTCACACGACTGGCCTATCTGGGTGATGTTTTTTCTCGCTGAATGATCTGAATCTAGGATTACAGGGACTCTCCGCAACTATATTCAATGTGTGGGACAAAATTGAGGCTATGATTATGAAGTTGGAGCTCTTTTCTGTCTGAATTAACAAGGACAACATACAGGTCTTTCCATTGTTGTATTGTTTTTTGTGTGCAAATGAACTCAAGCTTACGGACAATGTCAAATGTGATATAGCGGTACTTTCCCGGAACGGACAACACAAACGACTGGATTCGTTATCCCTTTCATGCCCTGCCTCCAGTCCACTTACCGATATCTGAACAAGAGAGCCTCATTGAAATTGCAACAGGCAGTTCTGTGAAAATTTGATTTAATCAGAAGCCACTGCCAGATTTCTGGATCGGGCTGCGCTCAGAGTTTCTTTCCTTGGCAAATCGTGTTGTCCAGACACTGATGCCCTTTGCAACCATGTACCTATATGAGAGTGGATTCTCGGCCCTCACTAACATGAAAACTAAATACAGGCACAGACTGTGTGTGGAAATGGATTTAAGCCTGACACTCTCTCCAATACAACCCAACATTGCAGAGTTATGTGCATCCTTTCAAGCACACCCTTCTCATTATGTAAAATGGTTAAATAAAGAGCAAAATTATTGACTATTATTATGTTATTATTTGTGCCCAGGTCCTATAAGAGCTCTTTGTCACTTCCCACGAGCCAGGTTGTGACAAAATCTCACACTCCTTCTTATGTTTAATAAATGTATCATATAGCGTGTGTGTGGCAGGCTTACAAAAAAACAACATTTGAGAGTGCGCTGACCCTGGTGCTAGAGGGGGTACGCAGCTGGAGGTTGAATGTTTGAAGGGGTACAGGACTATAAAAAGTTAGGGAACCTCTGTTCTAAGACGTTGCTCTACAGTTTGAGTAAACACTGTATCGCCTTGACCAGATCTGGATGAAGATCTAGATGTTGGAGATCTTCATGAAGTTCCTCATAGACTTTCAGGTACAGTAAGCTGTGTGCTCAGTGCTTCTGTTGTGTCTCCTCAGGTCCTGTTGGCCCTGCTGGTCTTCCTGGGACGCCTGGTAAGACTTATTTCTCAGATATCCAATGAGACACCAGGGTCCACATACTGTACGTACTTTCCCTTTGATTGTTCATTGTCTTTGTTTCTATAGGTCCCAGGGGAGAAAAGGGAGAGGAAGGAGAGAAGGGAAAGCCTGGTATTACTGTACAGACTGTGGAAACCACAGAGAGTGAGTATGTTTGGCTGAAAATATGTTCTTGTTTTAGTGTATGACTTTCTTATTACCTCTAAACTTACTCTACCTCTTACAACAGGACGTGCACCTGTGGCTAGTCTTCCTGACCACCTGGCCCTCCAGGGCCCCCAGGAGAACCAGGTGCCCAGGGTCTTCTAGGTAAGCCATGTGGTTCATTCTCCATGCACTTCAATATATTTTTGGACAGATAGCTGTTTTATTTTATTTTGTTCAGATTTCTTTTTCTTATGGATTTTGTCCTTTTTAAAAAGCTAATTCATACCTTATTCCTTCTCAGGTAAGGGTCCCCCAGGTCCTGAAGGTCCTCAAGGAGAGCTAGGTGTACCAGGTAAGCCATAACATTTCTACCTGAGAAGAATGTACAATATTATATTGAAATTATATTGTAAAATAATTAAGCTATTGTAAGAACTGGTTTGCGTCATCTGTTGCAAAGTTCCTTTTCAAACCACTTTGATGAATTTCAAGTCAACCTGACCAATTTCTCCCACAGGTGTTGGTGTGCCCGGCCCCCGAGGAGATAAGGGAGAGCCAGGTAGCTTCGTGCCCAACTCAGGTAGGTGACCAAAACTACACTATCCATACTGTTACCATCTGATCACTCAACACAATCACTCTACTGTCAAAGATAGAAGCTGTTGATCAGTATATATTTGACATTTATTTAACTAGGCAAGTCAGTTAATTAAGAACAAATTCTTATTTTCAATGACAGCCTAGGAACAGTGGGTTAACTGCCTTGTTCAGGACAACAGATTTTTTACCTTGTCAGCTCGGGGATTCGATCTTGCAACCTTTCAGTTACTTGTCCAACGCTCTAACCACTAGGCTACCTGCCGCCCCATATGATATGGTATGATATGGAAGGTCACGTAATGTAACGCAATGTAATATTGTCGTGTAATGCTGTGTTGCCTTTCAGGAACCTTCTTCGCTGGGCCACCAGGACCTGCTGGCCCAACTGGCCTTCCGGGATCACCAGGTATAGAGGGGTCCAACTCACTGTCTATACCATTTGTGTTTTCATCATAGTCAATTTGGTTGAAACAGAGGTTATGTGCAAACATCTTGTAAATCATTTTATTGTTTCCTAATGCAAACCAGGTCCCCAGGGTTACCAAGGTAAGCAATTTCAAAGGCATGTCCATGTCAAAAGGATGGATTGATATCATAGTAGGCTATGAACTGACTCAGTCACATACTATTTACATGGCAGACTTAGTGATAGACTTAAAATGTCGACCTTAATGCAATTTTATCACTGTTTCAGGTGACCCAGGTCAGCCCGGTTTACCAGGAGTTCCCGGAGATCCCGGTGTCGGTGGGTGGATCAAATATTTAACAGAGGCGTAGTTAAACATCCAAGCCTACACCTGTGGCCTGATCCTTTTGGGTATATGTTGTATTGTTCATTGTATTGTTTTCTCCCCAGGTTTCCCTGGACCCCAGGGACAACCTGGAGGTCCAGGACCAGAAGGGGACAGTGGACTTCCAGGGCCCCAAGGTCCAGAGGGCCCCGAGGGGCAACCGGGTCCAAAAGGTACACCCTTACACCCCTTTAAAGATGCAGTCTGGGATCTTAAGCACTTATACATTCGTAACATATCATACGAATCGCAAAAACAATTCAAACTGGAACCTGTTTTGGCTCGTGAGCACTATTTTCAAATCTACTGGCTAAAATTATACAAAAGCTCTGGAGCATCACTTCAACAATGTTTATCTGTACCCCTCTCAGGGGAGGAAGTGCGACACTACGTCATCGGACCTCCTGGCATCCCAGGGATCCCATGGAGAGGAGGCTATGGCTTTAATACCCATGAGGTGGCTGGACGAGTCCTCA
Source organism: Oncorhynchus keta (assembly GCF_023373465.1). Classification (NCBI taxonomy): domain Eukaryota; kingdom Metazoa; phylum Chordata; class Actinopteri; order Salmoniformes; family Salmonidae; genus Oncorhynchus; species Oncorhynchus keta. The sequence goes on along the minus strand of NW_026280186.1, from coordinate 72,807 downwards.
ATCTAATGAATGGTAAGGAATCACTGTGACACAGCCATGTCAGATTCACATTTAGATTCATACACACACCATTAGCTTCTTTAACCATAGCGTGTGCAAGTGTTTCCCAAATGGTGGGCCGGGACCTACAGATGGATCTCGGTAAGTAGTTTAATTGATTTAAAATGGTCACATGATAAGAATTCAGGATTGTGATTGGTTGTGGCATCAGTCTGTCATCAGAGCAGGGTATGGTGGGCATGCTCGGACCCGCTGGACCTCCCGGCCCACCTGGGTCCTACAGTGACATCTCTTATCTTCTGCAAAGTAAGAGCTCTGACTAGAGTTCCAAAATTCAGGGAACTTTCAATAAATTAAATTTTCTTTCAAAACCTTGGCTGGAGGATTTCCGGAATCAGAAGGGAAAAGCAGGAAGTCCGGAATCCTCCAACCGGGACATCAGAAAAACCTGGAAAGGAATTGAAAGTTCCTGGAATTTTGCAACCCTAGTTCTGACTACGGAATTTATACTAACATTAGCGTTTAGCACATGTTTTTTCTGCAAGAGCTAAAGGACACGGTTTTGGCCACACATTATATTCCAATCATCTATCATACAGTGCATTCAGAAAGTAGTCAAACCCTTTGACTTTTTCCACATTTTGTTACGTTACAGCCTTATTCTAAAATGGATGAAATATATTTTTTCCATCATCAATCTACACACAATATCCCATAAAGACAAATAAAAAAATCGTTTTTTAGACATTTTGGCTAATTAGTTACAAATAAAAACCTGAAATATCACATTTACATAAGTATTCAGACCCTTTACTCATATTTTGTTGAAGCACCTTTGGCATGTATGACGCTACAAGCTTGGCGCTAGGCCTGGGCGATATGGCAAATAAATTATCACGATATCTATATATATTTTTTCATTCGATAACGATAAGTATCACGATATTAATCAAATTATGTTTAGGGTGGCAGGTAGCCTAGTGGTTAGAGCGTTGGGCAAGTAACCAAAAGGTTGCTAGATTGAATCTCTTAGCTGACAAGGTAAAAATCTGTCTTTCTACCCCTGAACCATGCACTTAAACCACTGTTCCCCGATAGGCCGTCATTGTAAATAAGAAGTTGTTCTTAATTGACTTTCCTAGTTAAATAAAAGTTTAAAAAATGTATTATGTGAGCTACACATAAAATTATATTTAAGGAAAATTGTTCCATGTTTGCGGCCAGGGAACACGTACCTGGGGTCAATTACATTGATAAGCCTCTTGAAACCTTCCTTTTCGACTGTGCTAATTGGCAGCATGTCCTTAGCAATGCAATGCATAATAACGTTTGTGATGTCTTTGTCTTTTCAATGTTTGCTTGTAGGGTATAAACGCTGTCAGTGTTGACTGCTTCGGATGAACATCCCTAGATTGGCTGGTGCTTGAGAGGTGTTTATCAATACCGTGGCGCAACCTCAAACTTCCTATATGTTCCAAAGAGTGATTTTGCTTCAGATGTTGAAAAAGGTTTGTCGTAATTACCAGACTTTGTAGCCACCTGTCTACGGCACAATTTGCACTGAACATTGCTCTGCTCTTTGTCAGACTTCAAAAATACAAACCACTTCCAAATGACTGAAACAGTTTAACCCTTTTTACCAATAATTTCTTCGTTGGAAGCTGCTCCTTCTCCATGGCTATCACTGCCACTGTTTTTGCCTACATGACTCATTTGTCGTGGTTAATAGTGGTGACTCCATCACTCAAGGTGCTAAGTGGTTTTTAGTGGGCGTATACCTCTCCACGTGCATATTGTCTCTTCTCCGCACGTTCCTGCTGCGTCACAGAGGTGAAATGGACTGCTGGACCTAATTATTCTATATCGACATTATCAAAAATGAATCCAAACATTTTTATATCGTTATTGAGGGAAGTAATTACCTCTATAATTATTGATATTGATTTATCGCCCAGTCCTACTTGGCACACCTTTATTTGGGGAGTTTCTCACATTCTTCTCTGCAGATCCTCTCAAGCTCTGTCAGGTTGGATGGGGAGCGTCGCTGCACAGCTATTTTCAGGTCTCTCCAAAGATGTTCGATTGGGTTCAAGTCCGGGCCACTCAATGACATTGAGACTTGTCCCAAAACCACTCCTGCGTTGTCTTGCCTGCATGCTTAGGGTTGTTGTCCTGTTGGAAGGTCACCCAAGTCTGAGGTCTTGAGCACTCTGGAGAACATTTTCATCAAGGATTTTTTAAATTTAACTAGGCAAGTCAGTTAAGAACAAATTCTTATTTACAATGACAGCCTATTGGGGAACAGTGGCTTAACTTAATATAATAATATATAATATATGCCATTTAGCGGACGCTTTTATCCAAAGCGACTTACAGTCATGTGTGCATACATTCTACGTATGGGTGGTCCCGGGAATTGAACCCACTACCCTGGCGTTACAAGCGCCATGCTCTACCAACTGAGCTACAGAAGGACCACCAACTTCCTTGTTCAGGGGCAGAATGACAGACTTTTACCTTGTCAGCTGGGGGATTCGATCCAGCAACCTTTCAGTTACTGGCCCAATGCTCTAACTAGTAAGCTATTTCCTGCTCCAAGGATATTTTTGTACTTTGCTCTGTTCTTTCCTTTGATCCTGACAAGTCTACCTGTCCGTGCCAATGAAAAACATCCCCACAACATGATGCTGCCAGTACCATGGTGCCAGGTTTTCTCCAGATGTGACACTTGGCATTCAGGCCAAAGAGTTCAATCTTGATATCATCAGACCAGAGGATCTTGTTTCTCATGTTCTGGGAGTCTTTAGGTGCCTTTTGGCAAACTCCAAGTGGGCTGTGATGTGCCTTTTACTGAGGAGTGGTTTCCGTCTGGCCACTCTACCATAAAGGCCTGATTGGTGCAGTGCTGCAGAGATAGTTGTCAGAGTGGCCATTGATTTCTTGGTCACATCCCTGACCAAGGCCCTTCTCCCCTGATTACTCAGTTTGGCTGTGCGGCCAGCTCTAGGAAGAGTCTTCGTGGTTCTAAACTTCTTCCATTTAAGAATGATGGAGGCCGCTGTGTTCTTGGGGACCTTCAATGCTGCAGAAATGTTTTGGTCTGTTCCCCAGATCTGTGCCTTGACACAATCCTGTCTCGGAGCTTTACGGACAATTCCTTCGACCTCATGGCTTGGTTTTTGCTCTGACATGCACTGTCAACTGTGACACCTTAAATAGACAGGTGTGTGCCTTTCCAAATCATGTCCAATCAATTACATTTACCACAGGTGAACTCCAATTAAGTTGTAGAAACATCTCAAGGATGATCAATGGAAACAGGATGCACTTGAGCTGAATTTCGAGTGTCCCATAGCAAAGGGTCTGAATACTTATGTAAATAAGGTATTTCTGTTTTATATTTGTAATAAATTGCACACATTTTTTAAAAACATGTTTGCTCATTGTTATTGTGGGGTATTGTGTGTAGATTGAGGAGACATTTTTTTTATTTTCGTTTTTTAATCCATTTTAGATTAAGGCTGTAACATAACAAAGTCAAGGGATCTGAATACTTTCCGAATGCGCCGTAGGTCTCGAGCCAGAATGACTTACTGGACAGTCTGCATATTTATTCCTATTAACAGTTTGACTGATGTCAGTTCTGCCTGTCCTTTCTAGATGCTGAATACAGTGGCGTCTTGGGCGCTCAGGGGCCTCCTGGTCCACCTAGTGTCCCAGGCCCTGCTGGCCCTCAAGGCCCTGCCGGTCCTTCAGGACAGGCCCCCTACAGCAGCTCTGGATACAGGCTGGAGGAGGTCAAGGACTACATACAGAGTGAGTGTGGTCAAATCAATAAGGGTTTCATAAATAGCTTTCTACTGAGTGGATAATGATATGGTTTTACAGTACTATCCAAAGACTCCTAGAGTTACAACAGTACAGAAATAGTTAGTTTGCCATTATCCACCCTGTAGGTCTAAACCAGGCAATAAAAGTTAATAGATTACTTGAATTTGACCATTGTCAATGAATGAAGAGTCCTACGTTTGCTGGTCATGGGATGTAAATGCATATGCTATCTCTGGTCTTGATTGTTTCCCATCCCGCAGACCATGGTCTGTTGAGGGACGTGGTTGAGAACCGGTCTCAGCTGGAGAAGTCACAGGTTGTTCAAGGACCCCCAGGACCCCCTGGCCCTCCCGGTGCGCCAGGATTCAGCCGTGTTTTTGGATCCCATAGTAACGCCACTGACCTTGTGGAATACATCAGAGGTGAGAATAATACAGTATTAATGCAATTCATTAACGTACAGTACCAGTCAAAAGTTTGGACACGCCTACACACCTAAAGGTTTTTCTTTATGTTTACTATTTTCTACATTGTAGAATAATAGTGAGGACATCAAAACGATTAAATAACACATATGGAATCATGTAGTAACCAAAAAAGTGTTAAAACAATCTAAATAGATTTTAGATTCTTCAAAGTAGCCACCTTATGCCTTGATGACAGCTTTGCACACTCTTGGCATTCTCTCAACCAGCTTCACCTGGAATGCTTTTCCAACAGTCTTGAAGGAGTTCCCACATATGCTGAGCACCACTTGTTGGCTGCTTTTCCTCAACTCTGCAGTCCAACTCATCCCAAACCATCTCAATTGAGTTGAGTTGGTGATTGTGCAGGCCAGGTCATCTGATGCAGCACTCCATCACTCTCCTTCTTAGTCAAATAGCCCTTACACAGCCTGGAGGTGTGTTTTGGGTCATTATTCGGTTGAAAAACAAATGATAGTCCCACCAAACACAAACCAGATGGGATGGCGTATTGCTGCAGAATGCTGTGGTAGCCATGCTGGTTAAGTGTGCCTTGAATTCTAAATTAATCACAGACAGTGTCACTAGCAAAGCACCCCCACACCTCCTTCGCCATTCTTCATGGTGGGAACCACACATGCGGAGACCATTCGTTCACCTATTCTTCATCTCACAAAGACACGGCGGATGCAACCAAAAATCTCAAATTTGGACTCATCAGACCAAAGGACAGATTTCCACTGGTCTGATGTCCATTGCTCGTGTTTCTTGGCCCAAGCAAGTCTCTTCTTCTTATTGGTGTCCTTTAGTAGTGGTTTCTTTGCAGCAATTCGACCATGAAGGCCTGATTCCCGCAGTCTCCTCTGAACAGTTGATGTTGAGATGTCTGCTACTTGAAGCATTTATTTGGGCAGCAATCAGAGGTGCAGTTAATTGCTGATTTCTGAGGCTGTTAACTCTAATGAACTTGTCCTCTGCAGCAGAGGTATCCATGGGTCTTCCTTTCCTGTGGCGGTCCTCATGAGAGCCAGTTTCATCATAGCACTTGATGGTTTATGCGACTGCACTTGAAGAAACTTTCAAAGTTCTTCAACATTTCTGGATTGACTGACCTTCCCGTCTTAAAGCAATGACGGAATGTCGTTTCTCTTTGTTTATTTGAGCTGTTCTTGACATAATATGGACTTGGTCTTTTACCAAATAGGGCTATCTTCTGTGTACCAGCCCTACCTTGTCACAACACAACTGATTGGCTCAAACGCATAAAGGAAAGAAATTCCACAAATTAACTTCTAACAAGGCACACCTGTTAGTTGAAATGCATTTCAGGTGACTCCCTGATTAAGCTGGTTGAGAGAATGCCAAGAGTGTGCAAAGCTGTCGTCAAGGCAAAGGGTGGCTATTTGAAGAAACTCAAACGTAAATTAAATAACACTTTTTTGTTCACTACAGTACACTACATGTGTTATTTTATAGTTTGGATGTCTTCACTATTATTCTACAATGGAGAAAATAGTAAAAATAAAGAAAAACCCATGAGTAGGTGTCCAAACCTTTGACTGGTACTTTATTTCACATTATACATTTTAATAAAGAACAGTACCAAGTGTGAAGTCCAATTTGTCACGATTGAACATTGGTGGGGCTTTATATGAAATAACCTTATGTATCATCCGTAGCCCATGGAAACATTGTGGGACCCCCTGGAAGGCCAGGACAGAAAGGGGACATAGGACATACAGGTCACAAAGGCGAGAGAGATACCTTTTTGTTCCATTACGCCTTTGAAATCTTTAGAGTTGCGCTCTTGATCATTTGCCAGGTCTTTGCAAACCATTGTGTTAAGCGACTCAGGCAAGACAAAGTCATACAATCAGTCGGAATTCTGGTTGACAAGGACCAGATGGAATCCCAGGAAGGACAGTCCTCCCTGGTCTGGAGTGGAAAAGGTATGTCATGATAATCACAGAAAACCTACTCAAGTTTTCCCTTTACCAACATACTTAAGCATGATGCTACAGTAGGATCCATTCTAGGATGATAGTACCCTCAATACAAGTGTCCCTGCTATGCATGATGTGTCGATCTGACCTAGTTATGCGAAAGAGATATGGCTTCATTAAGATTTCACATTTTCTCACAGGAGAACACACACTCGTGACGCACAGAAGGAGGAGGAATGTTGGTGTTTGAGATGATATGATTGTTAAAATACCCATTGAAAAGGTGAATGAAAGTCCTAATGAAATATGTCATGAGTCATGAGCATACATGTGTGGGGACCTAATGCCTTGGAGACATTACCGATGTGAATATATTATTTTCTACAGGAGAAACTGTTGAACAGGACAGTAATTCCATGCGCTGATGTATTATGTTGTGTCAAAGACGTCTTTATGATCTAGTTTTTTACTAGTGTTTGATCTGGAGTATGTTTCTAATTCACCTCCTTGCATGTTGATAGCAAGAATAGTTCAACTATGTGACAAATAGGGGTGTGCTATTTTTATTCAATAGCTTTTGTACCATTATCGTTATTGTACTTGAGGAAAAACACATTTCGTATCGAACAAAACTGTCAAAATCTTCTTTGAATGTACTGGTATCACTACCTAAAAATAAAGCTTGTTTTATTTAATCAAAGTGGAACTTACGGTTCACATTGTTGCTATAGACTCACTGAGGAAACAAACAGGTACATGATATTGTATACAGGAAATTGTTTATTTACAGAACAATGTAAATCTACAGTACATAGTCATTCTATAAACTATAAAGTACACATTTTTTTAAGGGTAGTTCAATTTCAAACAACATTCTGAAATCAATCATGATACAATTTGAAAATCTGAAGGAAATCATGACACTAATAACAACACTGACATGATTGGTATTTAATTATATTTTCAATTCAGTTTAAATTTCAGATCAGAACTATTTGACAATTGAGGAAACTACAATACTGTAGCGTAAAGATACATTTCCACAGAGTATCTTCATTTTGTGTAAGGTGCACAGCACTCCTTCATTGTGTATATGATGTTTTGTTTTTGTTTGCCACTATTACAGACCAATTATAAAATGGCATCGACTGATTGTTGTTCCTGCAGCCAATCACAAAAGGGTGAGATAACAAAATAGACCAATCAGAAGTCATGATGGCCTAAACCAGTCGGGTCCAACAGTTCCTTTTTAACAAATGATTTTCAACTGTATTGAAGGTTATAGGCTACCACCACTTTAGAGAAGATCATGCATATCTATCATAAAATAAGCTAAAACTATAGTTCTGAAAGTGTTATCAAAACTGTTCAACTCATGATAACGTCATATTCATTATCCTTAGATTAAATAAGTAACGAACAAAACATTTGACTATGATACAGTAGAGGCTATACGGATATAAAGATCACTTGGGGCGGGACTTGAACTAAGTCTGATTAAAATAACTACACAGAGGGCCACAACATGAATACCGTATCTTCATACGTTTTGTTGAAAACATTAAGGCTATTAGCTAGTATGAATGATAATAAAACAGTATCATAGTTTCCTTACAAACAAACCCAAAAGCCATGCAGATCAACTGAAGAATATGGTAATGGGAGGCAATTTCATAAACAATACACAGACATACCAAACATTTGCATGAAATTCTAACAAAACAGACCTTCATATAGGTCCTCACAGATTTCTATCGAATTATATAACGCCCCCATTTGAGTAACCACAGTGAAAACCTTGTCTCTGTCTGGATATATAAACAAACACCATATTAATAACCCCTCCTTGGTATGCTAAAACAAAATGGCCACTCGCCGACTACGCCAAATTACAAAAAGAGAGAAACAAATCTCAAGAGTTGTGCTGAAGATGAAAGGCATGCTCATGAAACCTGAAGAAAGATACTAGCCTGGGAATCTCAACCGTTTCACCAATGTACAAGTAAAACAACAGTGAAAGTAGTGATTCAGTTTGGATTCCAGGCTAGAAGAAAGGAACCATTTCCGACAGAAAAATATAAATCCCAAACTGTTGTTAGTAAGCTCCAAAAAAAAACATTTGATACCATAATTATAACATAAGAAGTCAAGCTTGCATTGAAATTCATGCACAACTTCAGGCAGTCACTCCCTAGTTCATTGGAAACTAAATTCAATATCTTGTCAAGATGCGTGTGATTGCATATAAAATATATCATGCCTTTGTCAAGATTCATTATAAAAGAAATGTGCTTTTCATCCTTTACCAAAAGTACATTCTTATCAGATCATGAGCTCTCTCAAACATTACCATAGATATTGAATATATAAGTTCATTATATTAGACTTCTGGTACAAAATGTTCATTCTTTTTATTTAGTGCAGGTCTGCCCAACCCTCTTCCTGGAGGTCTACCGTCCTGTGGGTTTTCAGTCCAACCCTAATTTAACACACCTGATTCTACTAATTAGCTGCTCAACAAGACCCTAACTATCTGAATCAGGAAGAGGGTTGGGCAGCCCTGATTTAGTGCAAATAACTAATGGGATAAAAATCGAGCAGCAATAGTTTTTTTCCTCCAGAGGAAGCTTACATTTGAAAAGCCATTCCATTGAAATAAAAGTATACAGGCACTAGATTCTTCAAGGAAGAAAAAAAAAAAATTCACAAATGAAAAGGAATCAGCAATAATAAAAAATAATAGAATCTGCCTTGAGACACTTTAGTGACTTGGGAGGCTAAGATTTGAGGAACACAGTGCCAAAGTATCAAATTTGAAAATGCATAATGTCAAGAATCTCCTTCATAACTTATTTCAAAAGAGGAAGCTATAAGAAATAAAACTGGGTTTTGTTCAGTCAGTAGAAAATGATTTGAAATGGAGTGAAAAACGGGGAGGTACTACTTCTACAATAAGAACACAAATTCCAACTCTTGCTACGGTGTGCCCGACTGAACACGACCCTCCCTATACAATGAAAATGGGGTAAATTATGTATAACAGATCACCATTAAAAGGGTCTTCATGATTAACACCGTCTGTAGCTTGAGGGCTACTGTCTCATCCTCGTTCAGAAGCCGATAGAGGGGTAGAAACACACCCCTCGGAGATATCGCCCCTTCGTCCCCCTGATTGTCATCAGTGGAGATGGGGCAAGGCAGCAGAGGCTCAGTCTTATTAGTCTGTGTGTGTGTGTGTGTGCGAGCCAGTCTATTTGTATGTGTATGTGTGTGTGTGTGCGCCACTCTATTTGTATGTATGTATGTATGTATGTATGTATGTATGTATGTATGTATGTATGTATGTATGTATGTATGTATGTATGTATGTATGTATGTATGTATGTATGTATGTATGTATGTATGTATGTGTGTGTGTGTGTGTGTGTGTGTGTGTATCTATTCATTGAGTGTGCCTTTAATATGTGGGTGTGGATGTATGTTCATGTCCATCCGGAGTGCCATGAATGGGTTAACTCCTAGAAGCCAGTGGAGTGGACACTGGGGATGGGGTAGAACTTGGAGATGCGACTCTGGGCTGAGGGGTTAAGGCACTCTGACTCTCCACTCATCTTAAAGAAGATCTCCTGCTCCTGAAGCTTCCTGGCAAACTCTTCCTCCAGAGCCTAAGAACAACAGACAAATGGTCGGCGAGCGGATCACAAGCAAGAGATCACAGAATAATAATTTGGCGGCGGCTTATATTTGGACTGTTTCACACATGTACAAGATACACGTGTTTTATTTGATTTATTTGACTTTTTTACATATCCACCTGAGACACCCTCAGAGAGTGAGGTCACAGTCAGGGTCAGGCATTGTCAGCGGAGCAATTAGGGTTAAGTGTCTTGCTCGAGGACACATGGAAAATGTTTCACCTTGTCAGCTCTGGGATTCAAACTAGCGGATTGCGGTTACTGGCCCAACACTCGAACCGTTCGGCTCCCTCCCACCCTACCTGCCACCATGTGTTTCAACGACAAGCATCTCCATCTCCGAAACAAAATGTGTGCCAAATATTCAATAGAACGATAAATCATTTCCTGTCAAGGGTTAACTGGTGTGATGGTTACCTTCTTCCTGGGTCGTAGTTTCTCCCTCCACTCCTTCAGCTCCTGGCTGTGCTCCTCATCCAGCTCCTTCAGCTTCTGGGTCTCGTGCTCTATCAGGATGTGGCACTTCTCGTTCTGAAACACACAATACACACATTGGGTGTTACACGGTATACTGAGTCACAGACGAATCAAAGTGTGTTGGTGTGCGTTTTCTATTGCTCCTTGTGCAATTGCAGATTCCCTGATATGCATGCATGCGTGCGCTATATATTTTATACCATACACTCTTAGAAATAAGGGTACGGTATTGTTCCCTGGAGTACAAAAATATCAAAATACGCATAATGTGGCTTCAGAGGTAAACATAATGATCTCACATGGTACTGTTTCATACCTTTTAGGGTACATGTGCAGACAAAGAGTATAAATGGTACATTTTTGTAATTTTGTTACCCATATTATGAATATAAAAAGGTACAATCACCACACTCAAAAAAGGGGTACAATGTGAAGACTATTTTCCCAGGTTACAAATGTATTTTGTTTACCCTCAACACGCATACAATGCTAACCTTTTGCCACCTAAAAGGAACTAACGGCTTTGTCACTGGGGTGGTATCCCAAAAAGCCACATTTGTACCATAATTATTATCTTCATATTTCCCAGCATGCTCAACTGCAGGTTGATTTTTTTAAATAATTGTGTTTAATATCTGTGTTTGCATGTACATATATTTATTAATCTTATGCTACAAAAAGATAAATAACATAAATGTTTCTAAACTAATCCAATCAGTTAGTTTGATTTTTTTGTCTCCCATTACTGAAATGGTTGTTCCAATTTAAATGGCTTAGGTAGTCTCCTCAAAATGTTCCTAACTCTGGCAGTCATTATGAATGCAGGTTGCAGGTGAGTACAATTCCAACAGTTGGATGTGTGGATTCCAATAGGAATTACCAATCACTTTGCAAACCAGCATAAAATGACTTGCAGGTAGACTCGCAAAATTCAGGTGAATTTCCCAGGTTTCCTAGAAATCACAGTCTGAAGATTCCTGGAAACAGGAGGGAATAAGGACAAAATGCTTCAAACAGAATTTTCCAAAAATCAGGTAATTTTGGAAGCAGGCCTGATGTGTCCTATAAACCATGAGTTTCATGACACTGTATTAGAGTAAAACTAGGCCTCAAAATAAGGCCTCGTGAGATATGTCATGTGTTGTCATAAAGAGTTTAAATGTAATGGTAATATATGCTTAGGAACTCACTTGGTGAAGGCCACATGACTGAAAATGAAAGATTACTAACAAATACAGTCATGGGTGGTAACTCTACAATTCAATCAAAAAGGCAAATTGGGAAATTGTATTGGAGGCTTGGCACAGCGTTGGAGTGCCTTTCAGATCGTTATTTTTGGCCACCCGTGAGTGGAAATATTGTACAAGTTTAAGTGGCCAATGGTAGAGGTCCATTTTTGCCACTTACAAGGAAGAAATAGCTTTGTCACTGATGGTACTATATACTATAAAAGCACAAAGCATGCTTTTGTACCTGTGGAGAAGGGTACTATCTGAGGTATGAACGTGGGTACAAACATGTACCCATAACTAAAAGTATAAAGGAGGACCTTACAGGGTACAACCCCAGTGACAATAAGTTGTAATCTTTTAGGAACAAATCTACACCTTTATTTCTGAGAGTGTACCTGTAACTGCTGCAGCTCCCTGATGTTGGCGTCACACTGCAGTTGCAGGTCTCTCATCTGGTTCTCATGTTTCTGGTGCTGGTGGAGCCTCTCATTCTTCTGCCTCTTCTCCTCCTGGGCTGCAAACTGTCAAACACACAGAAACATCTCAGTTATTCAACTCCCACGAGTATTAGAATAGGCCCAATTACAGTTGGAACTTGATACATGCTTAATTTGCACTGGGAGTCTCAAGCTTGACCTAGCATTGCCTAATGTACTGTAAATCCTTCAGTGCCTGGGAAAGTCCCTTTGACTTGGATCAACAAGCTCTGAGACTTTACTTCTTTCTCCACAGAAAGCAATGTGTATAATCCCTCATTAGCTGGCAGCATTGGCGCAAAACTGAAAGTGCGAACCACCGCATTTAACCATGGCAAGGTGACTGGGAATATGGTCAAATAGAAACAGTGTAGTTATTCCCTCCGTAAGGCAATCAAACAAGCAAAACGTCAGTACAGAGACAAAGTGGAGTTGCAATTCAACGGCTCATACACGGGACGTATGTGGCAGGGTCAAACAGGCAATCACGGATTACAAAGGGCAAACCAGCCACATCACGGACACCGCCGTCTTACTCCCGGACAAGCTAAACACCTTCTTCGCCTGCTTTGAGGAAAACACAGAGCCACTGACGCGGCCCGCTCCCAAGGACTGTGGGCTCTCGTTCTCCGTGGCCGATGTGAGTAAAAAATGTAAGCGTGTTAACCATCGCAAGGATGCCAACTAAGACGGCATCCCAAGCCGCATCCTCAGAGCATGCGCAGACCAGCTGGCCGGAGTGTTTACGGACATATTCAATCTCACCCTATACCAGTCTGCTGTCCCCACTTGCTTCAAGATGTCCACCATTGTCCCTGTACCCAAGAAAGAAAAGATAACTGAACTAAATGACTGACTTCTGTCATCATGAAGTGCTTTGAGAGACTAGTCAAGGATCATATCACCTCTACCTGACACACTAGACCCACTTCAATTTTCTTACTGCCCCAATAGATCCACAGACGATGTAATCGCCATCGCACTGCCCTATCCCATCTGGACAAGAAGAATACATACGTAAGAATGCTGTTAATTGACTATAGCTCAGCCTTCAACACCATAGTACCCTCCATGCTCATCATTAAGCTTGGGGCCCTGGGTCTGAACCCTGCCCTGTGAAACTGGGTCCTGGACTTCCTGACGGGCTGCCCCCAGGTGGTGAAGGTAGGAAACAACACAGGGGTGTGCTCAGCCCCCACCTGTACTCCCTGTTCACCCATGACTGCGTGGCCACACACGCCTTTAACTCAATCATCAAGTTTGCAGATGACAACAGTGGTAGGCCTGATTACCAATAACGGCGAGACAGCCTACAGGGAGGAGGTGAGGGCCCTGGTGGAGTGGTGCCAGGAAAATAACCTCTCCCTCAATGTCAATAAAATGAAGGAGCTGATCGTGGACTTCAGGAAACAGCAGAGGGAACACCCCCCTATCCACAGACAGAACCGCAGTGGAGAAGGTGGAAAGCTTCAAGGTCCTCGACGTACACATCACTGACCATCTAAAATGGTCCACCCACACAGACAGTGTGGTGAAGAAGGTGTAACAGAGCCTCTTCAACCTCAGGAGGCTGAAGAAATTTGGCTTGGCCCCTAAGACCCTGACAAACATTTACAGATAAACAATTGAGAGCATCCTGTCGGGCTGTATCACCGCCTGGTACGGCAACTGCACCGCCCGCAACCGCAGGGCTCTCCAGATGGTGGTGCACCACCGGGGGAACACTGCCTGCCATCCAGGACACCTACAGCACCCGATGTCACAGGGAGGCCAAAAATATCATCAAGGACATCAACCACCTGAGTCACGGCCTGTTCACCCCACTATCGTTCAGAAGGCAAGGTCAGTACAGGTGCATCAAAGCTGGGACCGAGAGACTGGAAAACAGCTTCTATCTCAAGGCCATCAGACTGTTAAATAGCCATCACTAGCCAGCTACCACCTGGTTACTCAACCCGGCATCACAGAGGCTGCTGCCCAATATACATAGACATGGAATCACTGGCCACTTTAATAATGGAACACTAGTCACTTTAATCCTGCTTCACTCATCTCATATGTATACAGTGTATTCTATGCTCCTGTATTTAGTCAATGCCAATCCAACATTGCTCATCCTAATTCCATTCTTTTACTTTTAGATTGTGTGTATTGTTGTGAACTGTCAGATACTACTGCACTGTCGGAGCTAGGAACACAAGCATTTCACTGCACCCGCAATAACATCTGCTAAATATGTGTATGTGATCAATAACATCTGCTAAATATGTGTATGTGATCAATAACATCTGCTAAATATGTGTATGTGATCAATAACATCTGCTAAATATGTGTATGTGATCAATAACATCTGCTAAATATGTGTATGTGTCCAATCAAATTTGATTTGATTATACTTTGAAAATAACATTTAAATACATAGGTTTCCACTCTCAGTTATGTGTTCTTTGACCTTGATCTCTCACCTGTTTGACCTTCTCCCTCTCCTGCTCGGGTGTGATGGGGCCTCCAGTGATTCGGAGGCTCTTCTTGAACATGGCCATGCGAGTCTTGGCCTCGCTGCGCTGGATCTTGGGTAAGCGGGCCCTCTCCTGTGTCTGCCTGTTCTTCATCTCCTCAATGAGACGCTGGTTGTAGCGCTGCATCTGCTCCATCTCCTACAGACACACACATAGAGAGACAGACACAGAGAGAAAGAGAGACGGACAGAGAGAGAGATGGAGAGAGTGTTAGGCATGTAGATGTCTTGTCAACATTACTCAGTCCGCATTTGGCAAAACAATGACACATCATTGTTGAATGCAGAAACAGATATACCCAGGCATATTTCCAATCTGATCTAAGGTGTCATGAGTCAAAACTAGTCATTCAGTATTATGCCTCACTTTATCCCCCAAACTGTTCAGGTATTTTGCTCCTAGTGGTTCTGTTCAGGACTAGGCTTATGAGATCTGATCCTGAATCGGCTGTTGTTTTTGTCTGTCTGGAAGCTGTACTGTACCTTCTCGTGTCTCTTGAGCAGCTGGTGTCTCTGCATGAAGTACTGGTCTTTCAGCTGTTGTTTAAACAACTGGTGTTTCTCCTGTAGGTGACGCTCTTCCAGCTCCCACATTGCTGCTTCCCGTGCTGCCAGGAGCAAAACACACAAACTCAGTACAAGGAAACACTGCATTACACGGAAGTTCAGCATTTTATTACCAGATACAAAACCCCACCATTGTAATCACATCTTTCATCCTTTGTATTTGAGGTTGACGAATCTTGGCACCCAACAACAACAACAACAACACATGTCACTAGATTTGACTAACTGGTTAGCTTGGAATGTGTTTGTGAGACATTTCCTTCAGACTTTGATTTTCTTCCCCTTTCTAACATGGTTCATACCATTAAAATCAGCAAGTCATCAAGGCCTACAGCTTGTGAACATTTCTGTGGAGCTTTTTCTGTAAGCTGATGTGTATGGGATGACTGGAATCTGACCAGGCAGGGTTAGTGGGCTGCTGTTCAGTTCATATTAAATTCTCAGCATCAATAGGTATTATAAACTGGGTGGTTCGAACCCTGCATGCTGATTGGCTGAAAGCCGTGGTAAATCAGACAGTATACCACGGGTATGCCAAAACATGTATTTTTACATTGGTAACCAGTCTATAATAGCAATAAGGCAGCTCAGGGTTTGTGGTATATGGTCAATATACCACGGCTAAGGGTTGTGTCCAGGCACTCCGTGTTGTGTCGTGCTTAATATTGGCCATATACCCCCCCTCCCGTGTCTTATGGCTCAACTAGTCAAGGCCTGACGGGGCCTTAGGTTGAACTCTGTAGAGCTTCTGTTTTCAGTTATATACTGTGTCACTGTGGGTTTGCGGTTTCCATCTCACACACATACAGTAAAGTTTACCACATTTCCTTTAAGTACGCTGGTGATAGCGGCTAGGGTAGACTGTGTTTCTATGTGGTGACTCTGACCTTTGTAAGGTACTGTATATATCCTACTGCAATGTGCATCTGTGCTACCTTCATCTCACACATCTTCTGTTTGTGGTTAAGGCCGGTTTCTCCCCTCTGAGAAGGTGCTATGACTGAATACCTATCTATAGTCTATGTGTCACGCCGAGAGATGCATCTTCACCTCTGAGGAGCTGTTGTTTGTGGTTAAGACAGTCTCTCTCGATGGTGGCCAACTCGTGTTTGTGTTGCTGGATGATCTTCTTCAGGGCACAGTCCAGCTCCTGCTGCTGTTTCTGCAGGAACTCCTGCTCCTGAGGAAGAAGAGGGAAAGACAGCTGGATAAGTGAAGAATCTCTATATGCCCCTCAAACGCAACTCTGGACCTCTAAGCCAGTTCCACTGCATATATTCATTGTTCCCCTCTAATTGAGAACTTATTTAGACCTGGGACACCAGGTGTTTGCAATTCATTATCAAGCAGAACAGAAAACCAGCAGGCTCCGGACCTCTTAGGGTCAGAGTACCTCTGCTATACACTGTGTGATCCAGACAGAAGAAGAGAGAGAGTGATTTAGTCAAATGAAAAACGCCATTAGCAGGCCAACTGAGACCAAATTCACAGAACCAAAACGCACCAGGAGTCACAGAACACGCTGTCATTTCTTAAGGTAGTTGATTAGTTGTTACACTTACTCAGATTGCCAGTACAGCCCTAAAACCAGGCCTACAATGTCACTTGAGTAAATGAAGAAACACCAGGAGAGAACTGTGTCGGTACAGTTTAAGAGATGAACAGAAGAGAGATTGAAACCAACCGTAAAAGCACGGCAAACAAAAACCACAGGCTGGCGATGCCAAACAACACATGTCTGTCCGTCATTTTGGAATGGCTGTCTTCACCTCACCTCAACTGCTCTCGTTCCCCCAGTCGACTCCAACAGCACGAGAGAGAGAGTCACCTTAGAGTATTGAGGCTGGCAGACAGGTCTAGCTTGTTGATGTTACCCCACCCCCCACCCCCCACCCCACCAGGACAGACGCATAATCTGATCAACCCTACTGTATGGGGTCTGGACTATGGGTTTCCATAAAAAAATATATTTAAAGAGTTTACCTGGGGATAAGTACGGCTTGAGTTAATGTACCACACTGTGGAAGCCGGCAACAACGTGGCGACAGGAAGTAGACTGGGTCATCGAAAACGTAGAGCACCGGACGTCGACTGGCGGAATTGATTCGTTTTATGGGCAATGCACTGGGAATGTTGTTTTCTCATTGCTAAGTTCCAGGTTGATTGAAATGCTAAGTTCAGGGTTGATGACATCTCCTCTACAGAAATGTGTCGGTCAAATCCCACGACAGAACACTGCTGCATTCCCTTTAAACCAGCCCTCCGCATGTTGATCAGTCCAGGTTATAAGGAAAGGAGAAGGCCCACAAAGCATTGCACACACACACAGACACACACCGATATAAAACCTGCAGTCTCAAAGTCAGTGAGTGAATCTACTGCCATGTGAGAGAGCAGGAAGAGAACACATTTCAAACCAAGGGGGGCATCTTACTACTTACATCCTGCATGGGGGCGTTGAAGAGAGTGCAGGAGGACAACTGAAAAGATAGAATCATACCCTGGGCCACTCCCTGTCAATCACAACAGATTAGACCTGTACTCTACTAAATCATAATGTAGCCTGAATGCCAGTCCGTTTGTTGCATTACTGCCAACACTCGTTATCATGTATGACCGTAAGGGGAAAGGAGTTGGCAATGGTGCACAAGCAGACTGGCACTCGGGCTCCATACAGCACAGTAACCTGGGCCACACAACAGATAATACTCTACTAATCATCAGCCACTCATCCATAAACATTGCTGGCTAAGTTAACCATTACACCGACACACTGTTACACCCCCGTAATATACAGGCAATGTGTTCCACTGTGATTCACAGGTGGGTGGATTGTTAGAAAACACATCAATAGTGTTGGACTATACTGTAACTTGTGCTGGAAGATACTGTAAGCCTACTTGATGAATGTTTTGAATGAAAATGATCGACTGTAAAATAATACATACATAAACTCTATTTTCAACCAAAAACAAACCACACAAAAGACAAGTTTTGGAGAAGAAAAAAAAGAAGAGTAGCCCAAAAATTCCCAAAGGGGCTAAATGACAGTGGTCTTGAAAGCAGCCAACAGAAGAATAGTAGACTGACATTGAAGGGACAGTCCATGTCAGAAAGCCACACCAACACTTTCCCCACAGCAAACTACCTCTTCACGTGGAGTTGTGGTTATGTCCTTTTTCCCCCGTTTCACGATAGCGTTCCTCCTGTGCCTGGGCGTGAGTCGCATTTCCTGTTTGAACTATGGCACGAGGCAGCCCACAAACAAACACACCACAGGGACAGCAGAAACAACACAGACACAACCACAAGGCTTTGATATGGATTTGTGTTTCAACTCATTCGCCAAAGTCTATGAGAAGTCGCCTGACGCCAGATTTGTAAGCGCGCGCTACATAAACCAACATCACGGACTATAGCCCCGTCAGAATCATTTGGATACAGCACATAGGCTACAGATCTGGGTTCCGGTGATGAGAAGTGACTGTTTCAGACACAGGTTATATAAACCCGATGAGAGAGAGATCTACTGTAACCGCGGGTGTGTCAGTAAAACGCTAGCTTCTATAAATAGACATTGGATTGCCGTGTTGATTGGGCTATCCTCTTACACACTATGGGATTAATACTGAGGACGAACTGGGGTGCACATGGATAAACATCGAAAACATTCACACGACTGTCAATGCTAAACAAGGAGACCCCTTCCAAACAAGATTGAGAATATATCATCTTTGTCAGCTGGACTTAACTGCCCTGTGAAACGTAAGATATTGAAAGTAAGACTAGTTTATAAAGACTCATTTCTTGTGGCATGATGATGTCGACAATGCATGCATATCAACTACTTCTAGTGATCCAGTTCAACAGTACATCATGCATATCAACTACTTCTAATGATCCAGATCAACAATACATCATGCATATCAACTACTTCTAGTGATCCAGTTCAACAGTACATCATGCATATCAACTACTTCTAGTGATCCAGTTCAACAGTACATCATGCATATCAACTACTTCTAGTGATCCAGTTCAACAGTACATCATGCATATTAACTACTTTTAGTGATCCAGTTCAACAGTACATCATGCATATCAACTACTTCTAATGATCCAGTTCAACAGTACATCATGCATATCAACTACTTCTAGTGATCCAGTTCAACAGTACATCATGCATATCAACTACTTCTAGTGATCCAGTTCAACAGTACATCATGCATATCAACTACTTCTAGTGATCCAGTTCAACAGTACATCATGCATATCAACTACTTCTAGTGATCCAGTTCAACAGTACATCATGCATATCAACTACTTCTAATGATCCAGATCAACAGTACATCATGCATATCAACTACTTCTAATGATCCAGTTCAACAGTACATCATGCATATCAACTACTTCTAGTGATCCAGTTCAACAGTACATCATGCATATCAACTACTTCTAATGATCCAGATCAACAGTACATCATGCATATCAACTACTTCTAATGATCCAGTTCAACAGTACATCATGCATATCAACTACTTCTAATGATCCAGATCAACAATACATCATGCATATCAACTACTTCTAGTGATCCAGTTCAACAGTACATCATGCATATCAACTACTTCTAGTGATCCAGTTCAACAGTACATCATGCATATCAACTACTTCTAGTGATCCAGTTCAACAGTACATCATGCATATCAACTACTTTTAGTGATCCAGTTCAACAGTACATCATGCATATCGAAACCACTCTTAGTGATCCAGTTCAACAGTACATCATGCATATTAAAACCACTCTTAGTGATCCAGTTCAACAGAGCTCATCGATAGCCTGGGAAAACAACTCATTTCTGCAAGAGTAGCTTAGTATATTTTTTGTCTGTCAATAAGTGTTGCTGTTGTTGAAAAGACAACTATTCCTTGTCGTCTTGTCCTACCAGCACTGACTTTGTTGATAGCTTCTTTACTGAGGAGAAATGTACTTGTGACAACGGTGATATTCTCACCAAGCTATCTTAAGGTGACTGACTGTAAGTTGTTCTGGATAAGAGAGTATGCTAAATGACTAAAAGGTCAAATGTAACAGCAAGACATTGTAGTGAAAACAATCCTGCAAATCCCAGACAGCCAATGAGAGTCCAATCGCTGCTTAGCCTAATCTATGACGGATCAACATGTTTCTTTTCCACAAATGTACTGAACACCGCAAGCACACACACAGCCAGACCTTTACAGCATCAGTTACAACATTCACATACCACACACACACTAGTGTTGTCATGATACCAAAAATGTGACTTGGTACTTGATACCATCACGATACTCAATATCAGAAACGATACCATGGCTAAAAAAAGGCGCATTGCCAAATGTACAGAATGGCACTTGATCCAGATAGCCATGCATGAATCAACTAACCCTAACCTCTTATATATATTTAAAAAAAATGGCTCTGCCTTTTGGGCCCCTTATGTTCTTGGGCTCCGAGGAATCGGCCCCTGTAAGCACCTGTATTAAATCAGGCCCTGGGAGTGAGTGCTTGTTTTGGCTGATTTAACGTGGTAACAGATGACAAACAATCCATTTCCCTTCCATTCGTGGCCTTGTTTTATCTTCTTTTATAAACGTGTGCGCAGTGTCTTTAACACTTAATGACGTCACTCAAACACACTGACAGGAGAGACCCGAGGCGAGGGAGACCAAGTGAATGAATAACGTGTTTGGCAACGACCGTGTGGTTTTTGGCGACAAATCAGCTTTGATATCGGCATGTGTTGCATTATGGTTTGCATTATTATCACAAACAGAGTACTAGGGTGGTGAATTGATGTGGACTTCAGCTGTAAGCTAGCAAGGAAAGTTAGCCTACAAAGCTGGAAGCGAAAAAAAGTGATCTGATTACATTGTAGTGTTCTAGCCTGTAATGGACATTGTTTTGCGAACAGTAATTAACAGTTGCTCAATTTCTACGTGCTGTGTTGCATTATTCCAGTGTGTTAACTTCTGCGCAGCGTGAGTGGGGAGCTAGCATGATACAGCCCAGACACTTAGAGCAGGACAGACTAGAGTCAGTATGAGTGGGGAGATAACATGATGTATCCCAGACTCCCAGTGTGAGCAGTAGTTCTTCAGGACAGACTAGAGCCAGTATGAGAGGAGAGCTAACATGAGGCAGCCCAGACTCCCAGTGTGAGCAGTGGTTCTTCAGGACAGACTAGAGCCAGTATGAGAGGAGAGCTAACATGAGGCAGCCCAGACTCCCAGTGTGAGCAGAGGTTCTTCAGGACAGACTAGAGCCAGTATGAGAGGAGAGCTAACATGAGGCAGCCCAGACTCCCAGTGTGAGCAGTGGTTCTTCAGGACAGACTAGAGCCAGTATGAGAGGAGAGCTAACATGATGTATCCCAGACTTCCAGTGTGAGCAGAGGTTCTTCAGGACAGACTGGAGCCAGTATGAGAGGAGAGCTAACATGATGTAGCCCAGACTCCCAGTGTGAGCAGAGGTTCTTCAGGACAGACTAGAGCCAGTATGAGAGGAGAGCTAACATGATGTATCCCAGACTCCCAGTGTGAGCAGAGGTTCTTCAGGACAGACTAGAGCCAGTATGAGAGGAGAGCTAACATGATGTATCCCAGACTCCCAGTGTGAGCAGAGGTTCTTCAGGACAGACTAGAGCCAGTATGAGTGGGGAGCTAACATGAGGCAGCCCAGACTCCCAGTGTGAGCAGTGGTTCTTCAGGTCAGACTGGAGCCAGTATGAGAGGAGAGCTAACATGAGGCAGCCCAGACTGCCAGTGTGAGCAGAGGTTCCTCAGGACAGACTAGAGCCAGTATGAGAGGAGAGCTAACATGAGGCAGCCCAGACTGCCAGTGTGAGCAGAGGTTCTTCAGGACAGACTGGAGCCAGTATGAGAGGAGAGCTAACATGATGTAGGCCAGACTCCCAGTGTGAGCAGAGGTTCTTCAGGACAGACTGGAGCCAGTATGAGAGGAGAGCTAACATGATGTAGCCCACACTCCCAGTGTGAGCAGTGGTTCTTCAGGACAGACTAGAGCCAGTATGAGAGGAGAGCTAACAGGATGTATCCCAGACTCCCAGTGTGAGCAGTGGTTCTTCAGGACAGACTAGAGCCAGTATGAGAGGAGAGCTAACAGGATGTATCCCAGACTCCCAGTGTGAGTAGTGGTTCTTCAGGACAGACTGGAGCCAGTATGAGAGGAGAGCTAACATGAGGCAGCCCAGACTCCCAGTGTGAGCAGTGGTTCCTCAGGACAGACTGGAGCCAGTATGAGAGGAGAGCTAACATGAGGCAGCCCAGACTCCCAGTGTGAGCAGTGGTTCCTCAGGACAGACTACAGCCAGCAATGGGTAAGTGAAGCAGGCACGGTGCTCTCACGCTATAAGTGGACCGGGCTGTGCTGATAGACAGACTTGATCCTCTCTCAATCAGTAAACGACGTGAGACACATTTGACAGAAGAACCGAAAGTACCAAAAATTCTAGCACTAAACCGTTTTTTCATGTTCTAGTATAGAAAAAGTCCTGACGTTTGGGTATACCGTGCAACACTAACATACACTGCCCTCTACTTCCTTACCTCTTTCTTGCGGTTCTTGAGCATGTTCTGGAACTTGGACAGCTCCTTGTCCTGCTCGGCCTTGATGCGCTTGGCCTCGTCCCTCAGCCGGTTGGTGTGCTCCTGCTCCAGCCTCTCGATGGTCTGCTTCTGCTGTCTCTCCAGGTTCTCCACTTCCTGGTCGTAGTGGCGCTTCTTACTCTGCAGAATGAGGACGTCATTTTGATTCGGTGTCAGTTCGTCCCTTTCACTAGAAATAGAACTGGTATCCAAACACTGGTCATCAATGAATGACTGGCATATTACAGAAAGCCATGGCATTTCAATGGCATCCCGTTTGCCTTGGATTTACAAGCTGGCTAGTGGATTCAGTCTCTGTCTAAACTGTGAGTGGCAGTTTGACTGACATACAGAAGGATTTACCTCGTCCAGAAATAAGTAATGACGTAACAGGACCAAAAGGCACATGGAAGCTGTGGTGTGGTGTGGACGGGACATACCTCTGTAATACTGGGCAGGGACTAACTGGTCTTACTGGGTTAATTCAGCTTACTGTTTCAGAGCCGTGTGTGGTTTAGCATGCTCCTTCAGGATTGGTTGTGACCACAACAGTCGGCAACCTTCTGTCACTGTGCTAGGTTGGACACAGTAAGACTGGGGCCAGGGTCACGAATAGGCAATTATAGTACCACAGCACTACATGCAATTGCAGTACTACACTGTACCTGTCGATAGGTTTCAAAGCACCTCCCATTGAGGCGTTGACAAAAAAAAAAAAGGATAGTGACTCACGGTCGTCTCCTGTTCGAAACGGCGGCAGATCTGCTCTTTCTGCTGCTGCAGTTTATTGCTGAGCTGCTGCTGGGCCCTCTGTTCCTCTTTCTGCAGGAGACGCAGCTCCCTCAGCTCCTGACGCCTGGGAGAGGAGGGTGGGGGGGGCGTGAGAGAGGAACACCTTTTTCTCCAAAAGGAGATTAACCAACCCAAAGCAATGGAGGAGGAACAGACCAATGAAAACGTTATAACAAGACATCTCGATGCATGCGGCTCAGTAGCACTTTGATATGCAAATGGGCTGGGGCCAAAAGGGGGTGCGACGCAATATTAGGAAGGCGGTCCTAATGTTTTGTACACGCAATATACTAAAATAGCTACATTCGCTAGTTCATTCAGTTCAGTTAGAGCCTAAGCTTGAGCTTATACCGCGGGAGAGATGGATTATATCCGTGCATAGTATTGGCATATATTTCAATGCATATTGCTCAATGTGCTAATTCCTGCAAACAAATCTTTACCTGAGGAACCTCATCTCCTCGTTCATGGTGTCATTGTCGGTGATGATCTTCGACGTCGTCACGCTAACCTCGACTCCATCCACCACGAACCTACGGGTCTTCTTCAGTGTCTTCTTCTGGCGCTTGGTGTCCTGAAAAACAAAAATGGTGGCAATAAATATACCATCAATATACTGTAGTTGGACAACTTTATGGGATAAAGCGGTCATTATAAACATTTTTACAATGGTGTATTCATGAGGGTTATTACTGCATTACTTAGCTATTACCAATGGATTTGATCAAGGACATTCTCTAAAGAGAGTGTATTGTGATGCCGTACCTGTATGGAGAGGGTTCCTGGCTCCTTGGTTTTGGTCAGGAAGCTGGAGATGGACAGGTTCATGTCTATGCTGCCGTTATCTGCAGCATAACTACTCCCAGAGTCCGAATCCCTCTCCTTCTCATCCTTAGACTTCACTGGAGTCCCGGTCTCCGCAGTTGGCTTATACTCCACTCTCTCTTTCTCTCCTTCCTCCTTTTTCCAGACCGCTGAAAATGCAGGTGTGAGTTTGTCGTCCACCTTAGTCTCTTCTGGGGTTGTCACGGTAACCGTTGCTTCCCCGCTAGGCTCCTCGTTGGCTGGTTCTTCCTCAACTTCCATCTTGCCTTCTGTTGGCTCTTCCTTGGCCTCTGACCCTTCTGCAGTGATCACATTCGTCTGGACCTCAGCTGTGTCCACTTCCTTTTCATCTTGATTGGATATGGCCAGTTGCTCCATCTCCTTGTCCCCTATGGTGACTTCAGCATTGGAAACGGTTCCTTCTGGTTGGGGCTCTGCTGGTTTCTCAGCTGGGTCTGAAGAAGCTATCTCACTGGCTTCTGTTGGGGAAACCTCTGTTCTTTCTGGAACCTTCTCCTCCATCACCTCTACTGGTTTCTCACTGGGTTCTGTTGGGGAAACCTCTGTTATTTCTGGAACCTTCTCATCCTCTTCCGTCACCTCTACTGGTTTCTCACTGGGTTCTGTTGGGGAAACCTCTGTTATTTCTGGAACCTTCTCATCCTCTTCCGTCACCTCTACTAGTTTCTCACTGGGTTCTGTTGGGGAAACCTCTGTTATTTCTGGAACCTTCTCCTCCTCTCCCGTCACCTCTACTGGTTTCTCACTGGGTTCTGTTGCCTCTCCATTCATTGGAACACCAAGGATCTCATCCATTTTCTCCACTTCTGCAGGGACACCAGGCTCCTCGACGGAGCCCGTGTCCACAACCAGGTTCTCCTCTGGCTTGGCGACGCTTGGTTCAGGGACCTTTTCAACGATCTGTGGTGTCGGGATAACCGGTTCAGTTTTCTCCGGTAAAGACTCCAGGATGGAGGCTGAGGGAGACTGAGGGAGTTTCTCATCCTCTGTGCTGGCAACACTGGCATCAGACGGCGCACGTTTGTGACCCTGAAGAAGAAGTGATGAAAATCAAAATGTAGGTTCAAAATAATCAACAGATCATGTCTAGATTAGCATATTCAAATAATAGAAGATTATAAATATATCCTTCTAACCAATAGCCACTCACTTTCCTTATTCTTGTCAAGTCAGCACAGACTGTTCTTTATAATGAAGGATGAAGACCACAGAAGAATACACACTGTCCGTCTATGAGCGTTTCACACTCTCATCTGGTTCTTTTCCTAACTGAGCTGTCTGTGGTGTGACATACCCGCTGTGTCTCGCCATCCTCCTCCTCCTCTTCCTCCTTGTGATCCTCAATCTCCTCGTAAACCTCAGCCTTTGCTTCAGCGATCAGCTCCCTCAACGGCCTGCTGTCGGTTACGGTACTCAAAAATGGATGCTGCAACGATAAACAAAAAAAAGAGAAAGATGCACAACATTGAGAACACTTTTTAGACATAAAGACTTTTATGTCCCCTTGAAGTGTACTACTCACATTGCACCTGAAAAGAGAACATCAATATTTGTGAGATTTCAATATTGCAGTCAAAGAGGTGCAATTGAGACACATCACACAAATCAAGATTGAAAGAAAAATACACTGAGTGTACAAAACCTGACATAGACTGACCAGGTGAATCCAGCTGGAAGCTATGATCCCTTATTGATGTCACCTGTTAAATCCACTTCAATCAGTGTCGATGAAGGAGAGGAGACGGGTTAAAGAACGGTTTTTAAGCTTTGAGACAATAGAGACATGGATTGTGTATGTCTGCCATTCAGAGGGTGAATGGGCAAGACAAAATATTTAAGTGCCTTTGAATGGGTTATGGTAGTAGGTGCCAGGCACACCAGTTTGAGTGTGTCAAGAATTGCAACACTGCTGGGTTTTTCACACTCAACAGTGAATAAAGAATGGTCTACCACTCAAAGGCCATCCAGACAACTTGACATAACTGTGGGAAGCATTGGAGTCAACATGGGCCAGCATCCCTGTGGAACGCTTCCTAAACCTTGTAGTCCACGCCTCTTGAGTTGAGGCTGTTCTGAGGGAGAAATGGGGTGCAACTCAACATTAGGAAGGTGTTCCTAATGTTTTGAACACTGAGTGTATATTTAGTCAAAGAATGTCAAGTACAATATTCATAACCACCTGATGAATAGACAAAGCACACTGTGTTCCCTACTGTACGGGTACTGCCGTCATAATGAATCCCTTTTCCAAACAACAAAACCAAAGTCTTACCTTGTCCTTCCTTTGCCAGGACACCCGCTGAACATAATCAACCGCCGGCCTAAGAACTTGCAGCTTCTTCGCTATCAACACGTTCGTCGGTGGTAGACTACTGTTCTGCATTTTCACGCCCTTTTTTGGGCTTTTGGTAAACGACACCAACGATACTCCTGTTGTGCTGTCCCACACTGAGCTCATGTGTGTTTATGTCCTCCGTACACCATATCTTCTTACTGTCTGTCTGTCTGGACGTCTTTCTGTCTAGCTTGGCGGTCGCTCTTTAAACGCTTTCGGAAAGAAAAGCCTGTTGTGCTGACGGAGGCGCAGAGGGGATAAGTAAGTGTCGTTAGAGCGCTGGCTAGCACACCAGGTACCTGGCTGACACAGATGTACCTTAGATGCACCGGCTGAGCAGCTATCGGATCATGATCAGGGCCAATATGGCCATGTATTTACTTTGACAGGTGGCCGTGGGATGGATTGAAGAGGAGGAGGTGGGCTGAGGAGAAGAGGAGGTAGGGTGAGGAGAAGAGGAGGTAGGCTGAGGAGAAGAGGAGGTGGGCTGAGGAGAAGAGGAGGTGGGCTGAGGAGAAGAGGAGGTGGGCTGAGGAGAAGAGGAGGTGGGCTGAGGAGAAGAGGAGGTGGGCTGAGGAGAAGAGGAGGTAGGGTGAGGAGAAGAGGAGGTGGGCTGAGGAGAAGAGGAGGTAGGGTGAGGAGAAGAGGAGGTAGGCTGAGGAGAAGAGGAGGTGGGCTGAGGAGAAGAGGAGGTGGGCTGAGGAGAAGAGGAGGTGGGCTGAGGAGAAGAGGAGGTGGGCTGAGGAGAAGAGGAGGTAGGGTGAGGGAACAAAGGGGAAAGTGAGGGCAACAGGTACCTGTAGAAGTTGTGCCACATTCCATCTGTTGTCCACATTCTTATCGAGACACTTTCTTAGGAAATCACTGAACTCGGGAGACCTGAAGAGAGTGAATGGAGATCACTTGTAATAGCTACAACATTGAAAATGGGTTACAATTAAACAGTGTCATGTATTCCTCTCAAAGGCATTGAGGTAAATTAGAGTAGGTAGAACCATCTCAACAGATATGGCAGGTGCAGAGAGGAGTGAATTAGTGATACAATCTCTCTAGGCAAGAAAGTGCAAGAAGAGGAACATTGTGACAGCGTATCAAAAGGGCATTTCTTCCCTCCCATTTAACTGAGGCCAAATCTAGACAGAAATAACTCGTCTGCCAGGCTGCCACATCACTGACTGACACGCCAGACTTACCAGCGCGACGGCTGCATCAGGGTAGGAGGATCGGCCTTGGCTATTTTCAGCAGGACTCTCATTGGGTTCATCTCGTGGTTGGGAGGCTCAATCTGGGCCATCTCGATCAGAGTCACCCCCAGGGACCAGATGTCAGCCTTGTAGTCGTACGGACGGTCCTTAAACGTCTCACACATCACCACCTCCGGGGCCATCCTGGGAAGAACGGATAAAAAAAGAACCAATCAGAGGATATGAAATGTTTCAGTGAAATATGAATGACCAATGAAAAGGGGACAAAATATATTAGGTGAAATGTAAATGGCAATGAAACTAATAGTGTGGAAATGTGTAATTGTATCATTTCTGTACAGTAATATTGGGATTTTGTAGGCTATACATTAAGGTTTCTATAAATTGAAACGCAAGTAAATATTTTTTTTTTTTGGGGGGAATACAAGTATATCAAGTTGACTGACTGGTCAATTCAGAAGAATGGGGAGAAATAGTAGTTTGATGAATTAAAACAGCATGACAGATTCTCATGTTTGACTCACCAGTATGGCGTCCCGATGAAAGAGTCTCTCCTCTGTAGTGTTTTGGTATTTTTTGCCGACACACCAAAGTCAGCTGAAACACCAATGGGAAACAGTGCTGCTGTTAGCAACTAGGGTACAACGTGTTGTTCATAGGAATTAACCTAAGCCAGGGGTATTCACCCTGGGATCCGCGGCCCCCTAGAGGTACTGCAGGGGGTCCGCAAAAATATACACAGTATATATTGAAGTGATTTCAATTTTATTGTTTTACTTCAATGTTTTTATTAATATCGCTAGCATCAACAGAATAAAAAAAAATGGCATACACTACTGTTCAAAAGTTTGGGGTCACTTAGAAATGTCCTTGTTTTTGAAAGAAAAGCACATTTTTTGTCCATTAAAATAACATCAAACCGATCAGAAATACAGTGTAGAAATCGTTCATGTTGTAAATGACTATTTTAGTTGAAAACGGCAGATTTTTGATGGAATATCTACATAGGCGTACAGAGGCCCATTATCAGCAACCATCACTCCTGTGTTCCATTGGCACATATAATGATGAGAGGCAGTCCAGTGGAGCGAAGTGGGAGGAGCTGACATTCAACCAATTTACTTCTTGATTAAACAATACAGTTCTCTTCCAAAAACGACAATGTCTGTTATGAACAGAGTGCACTAAGTTTTGTAGACTTGACCCTTTAGAAACAATTAGAAAAAATTGCATTGTTTAGGACAGCAAGGGCAAATTGAGTTATTGCACACCCTCAGTTCACAGACTAGGCTTTCCCTAACAGAAATATGCAAATACATGCTAGCTTGGCTCTGCCCAAACCTGGCTTGTTCTGCCCACTAAGCTTACTTTGCTCCCATTGGGAACAACACTGGTGGTGTATCTTGGGTTAGTTACCAGCATCTTTGGTGATGATGTGAGAGGTCAAAATAATGAAAAAACTATCTACCAAATCGATTCATTTAAACATGTTATTTACTTCTCCTTGCCAGTATCATTCACCTGATGATAAGACGTGAAATTATTTTTTGCTAACGTACGATAGTGGTCTCAGGGTCGCTGGCTTTCCTGGGAGGGGGTCCCTGGCCAAGAAAATGTTGAAGACCCCTGGCCTAAGCCAATCTATACAAGTTAGACAATGGTTTCTGAAATACATTTAGGCCTTCAGCCAAATCCAGGCCTATTCAAAAGCATAACAGTAATCATGTTAGCGACGCGAAAAACACGCAACAACAAAACATATATTTTTACGTAACGTGTGCATCTGAACGATGACATCATGTGTTGTTTATAGCAGAGTGTGTGTGTGTGTGTGTGTTTGTGTTTGTGATGAATCTTTCCCACAAAGTCTCTCACTGCCTGTCACTGACATGCAAACAGGCACTTTCATAGCCACCTTTGTTATGTCACTGTACTGACACAAACCCTACTTTGTACTGCATCATCACATCAAGCCTGTTACAGGCACAAAGCTATGACTCACCATAATACACAACCTACTGCATGATGAGTCGGGAGCTTACCGTGTGGAGCAAACCCCTCACTGTGTACCAATATGACAGAACAATGATGACATGCAGGCTTTCCTAACACGCAATCGATTTGTAGGCAGTTAGCATTGCCATAACTGAGTGACATAACTGATTCGTAGATGACAGCTACAATATTACGTGATGGAACATTTCTGTCTGTATATTGTGTTGTAAATGTTATGATAAACCTAACAAACAAAGACCACATTATTCCTCTATTTTGTCTTCCACATCTGCGCTAAACATATTTGGTGTTTCATAGCGGTGATTACATGCATTTAGTTTTGACTAAACGCACCAACAGATGCACTGTCTAACATCCAAGAATGCACTTCTATGGTGTATCCAGAAACTCCCCCTGGCCCTACTAAAAGCGGCAATATGTAACTGGTGAACCAACCAAATTCACATAGAAATGTGAGTTATAAAATCTGTCGTTCTCATTGAAAGCAAGTCTAAGAAGCGGTAGATCTGTTCTGTGTGTGCTATTTCTATGATTCCCGTTCCTATGTTTCATTTTTATGTCTTTTACTTTTGGTTTTGTACACCAGCTTCAAATGCTGAAAATATGGTTGCAGTCATTGCAGCTGAAGGTGGCACAACCAGTTATTGAGTGTAAGGGGGGAACTACTTTTTCACACAGGGGAATTGTTTGTTGCATAACTTTGTTAATTAAAGAAATAAAATAACTATACATTGTATTGGTTATTTGTAAACTCAGGTTCCCTTTATCTAATATTAGGTTTTGGTTGAAGATCTGATAACGTTCAGCATAAAAAAATATGCAAAATTTGAGAAAATTACAAAGGGGGCAAATACTTTTTCAAGGCACTGTGCAGTATTTTGGATGATTGAAAATATATTTCAGAGTAGTTTAGATGGTACAATGATTCTCTACACATTGCTTGTTTAGTCACAAACTGAAATTAGGCAAACTATTATAATTTTAGCAACAAGGAAATGGTGGATCGACAGCCGAATAACCTTTTTTCTAAGAGAGTGTGTGGTAATGCATTCTACCTTAGCGGTGTGCATTGACTGTAATAGTGTCTTCTACTAAAGGACTAAATGTACATGTTAAGCACGCATAGTTGGTTAGGGCAGTGGTTTTCAAACCACTACTCGTGGACCCATGCACGTTTCACAATTTTGGTGTAGCCCTGAACTACATCACCTGAAACACCTATCCCAGGGTTTGATAGTTGACAAGTTGAATCAGGTGTGCTAGCTGTGGAATAGTTCTAATACATGGAACGGCTGCAGGTCCCCAGGGAGAGGTTTGTGAAACACACAGGGTTAGGTAACTCCCAGCCCCTCTTCTCCAGTCTCTTACCCAGTTTGACGTCTCCGTTCAGGGATAGCAGGATGTTCCCAGCCTTCAGGTCTCTGTGGATCACCTTGTTGTCGTGGAGGTAGAGGAGGGCCTGGAGGGTCTGCTTACACACCACCCGGATCTGGGGCTCCGTCAGGGGCCTCTCTAGCTCTGAGGGACCGGGGCCACATAAACACATACTTAGCATTCCTCCTCACACACTGGGTTTCACTCACGCAGTCAAACACACACAACGCAGTCACACACACGCAGTCACACACACGCAGTCACCCACGACTGTATCAATGAAGAATGTTAATACTGATACCTCATCAATGCAGTATGAGCGTGGTCTACATCGTGTGGGTGCTAATCACTGGTAGTTCACTATCAGTTAACTGTTACTATACTGTTATATCCATTACGTTTCAGTCACATAATATTGTTAAATACATTACCATTGTCACCAGTGATTTATCGCTCCTCTGCTTATCACATTCTTTAGAAGTAGGATGTAGGAAGACTGACTCACCCAGCATGACGGCGTCCACCGCTCCACCCGCACAGAACTCTATCAGGATCTGCAGAATAAGAGAAGAATGGTTACAGTAGATGCAGTACAGTGGATTAAACTAACAGCATTCATCTAATGAGGTAAAAACACCATAACAGCTTAAATACCACAGTAACAGGTAAACATACCATACATTTACAACACGTGGTCTTGGTCAGTGGAGTCCTGTCTGGACCCAGTAGCCTTACAATTCAATGCAAAGGGTCTTATAAAACGGTATCAAGTTCAATGATATCAAGACGCAACACACTTAACTCTACCTATCCATAACTTAGGCCTAAGTTGTTCCACTATGGACCAGCAAACCCTCTCCCCTCCATACCTAAAAGCAACCCCCCCTCCCCTCCGTCGCCTGCTTCATACCCAAACAACACTTTAAAAGTCTCCTTCTTTTAAAGACCAAACTCCCCGGTCTGTGGCCGTATTCTTAGAGTGTTTCAGAGTAGGAGTTCTAATCTAGGATCAGTTTACCCTTTTAGATCAATGGATGAATACGATTATATGGGCATTAGAGAGGACCTGATGCTAGATCAGAACTCCTACTGAGACGTTTTGTGCATACAGGCCCTGCTGTGTAAAACAATCTGAAAGTGAGTTGAACAGTGAACCCCCTCCTGCCCAGCTTCAGTGAATGAAACCTGCTGAGCCATAAATGGTTTCAAGAAGCTCTTTGCGCCGCTGAGGTAAGAGGATTGGCCAGAGGCCATTCTATTGCTTTGCTCTGAAGGCTTTCTCAGAGTACACACATGCAGCCTAGCCTAGTGGAGCTAGCCAGAACATAGCCCTTTCCTCAAATAGGATTAGGAGTTTCCATGCACACCTCAGGTGGGAGGGGGCCATCTTTAGCTGAAGCAGCGATGAGGCTAGGTATTTGGAGGAGAGAGACACCTAGGCATTCAGTGTAGGGAGGTAGCATCGTTAGACTAGCATAGTCCTGATACGTCAATAGACTTTGGACGGTATCAGGGATATAACCTAGCCTAGCATGCTGCTAACACTACGGATACAACAGAGAAACAATTAGGCTAACAAAAACAAAATAACAAGCTAAAGTGATCCACGGCCCTACTGTGCTCAATACAGTAAAAAATAAGTTAGTTAGGGCTGAGTAGAATAGGGAAATGCTACTGACAGTGAAACAATGTAAGACATATTTGCTGAGAGGTGCCAAGAAGAGGGAGACAAAACGCACTTTCTCAGTGTAACACAGTCATTGATAAATGTTAGGTACTCTCTATTCTCATTCTGGATAGTATTTAGAGAGAAGTTGACCTGTTCACCTATTGAGGTTTAGAGTCAAACATCATTATTACAACAATGACCCATGTGACCTTTCTAAGAAGAGGGGTAGATCATCTTTAATATTGCAGATAGATTGTGGCTTCCATCAATGTAATTGTCTGCATCATTTCCAATCCCCATATTTTTTGTGTGTAAAGATATATAGATATATATATATATATAGATATATATATATATATACACACACACACACACACACACACACAGTTAGGATCACCACTTTATTTGAAGAATGTGAAATGTCAGAATAGAGAGAATTATTTTTTCAGCTTTTATTTCTTTATTTCACCCCCAAAACATGATGCTGCCACCCCCGTGCTTCACGGTTGGGATGGTGTTCTTCGGCTTTCAAGCCTGCCTCTTTTTCCTCCTAACATAACAATGGTCATTATGGCCAAATGGTTCTATTTTTGATTCATCAGACCAGAGGACATTTCTCCAAAAAGTATGATATTTTTCCCATATGAAATAGCAAACCGTAGTCTGTCTTTTTTATGGCGGTTTTGGAGCAGTGGCTTCTTCCCTGCTGAGCGGTCATTCAGGTTATGTCGATATAGGACTCGTTTTACTGTGGATATAGATACTTCTGTACCGGTTTCCTCCAGCATCTTTACAAGGTCCTTTGCTGTTGTTCTGGGATGGATTTGCACTTTTCTCACCAAAGTACATTCATCTCTAGGAGACAGAACGCGTCTCCTTCCTGAGCGGTATGACGGCTGCGTGGTCCCATGGTGTTTATACTTGCGTACTATTGTTGGTACAGATGAACGTGGTACCTTCAGGCGTTTGGAAATTACTCCCAATGATGAACCAGACTTGTGGAGGTCTACAAATATTTTTTTTCTGATGTCTTTACTGATTTCTTTGATTTTCCCATGATGTCAAGCAAAGAGGCACAGAGTTTGACGGTAGGCCTTGAAATACATACACAGGTACACCTCCAATTGACTCAAATGATGTCAATTGGTCTATCAGAAGCTTATAAAGCCATGACATCTTTTTCTGGAATTTTCCAAGCTATTTAAAGGCACAGTCAACTTAGTGTATGTAAACTTCTGACCCACTGGAATTGTGATACAGTGAATTATAAGTGATGCGCAAAGTAGATGTCCTAACCGACTTGCCAAAACTATAGTTTGTTAACAAGACATTTGTAGAGTTCTTGAAAAACGAGTTTTAATGACTCCAACCTAAGTGTATGTAAACGTCAGAGTTCAACTGTATGTATGTATAAAACAACAACAGAAATCCTTTATTATGTTCCCACCCCAATTGGATTAAACTAATGGACAACAACTCTTAGGCTTCTACTTCCAGCTTATACATACTATATACATATAAAATATTATATTTGTTTGTTTTTAAGTCCCATCCTTCAGCTCCACTCAACCCCTCCCATCTATCTCTCAACACCATCCAGTTGATTTCCATGTGCCATATATCTTTCAACTGTGCTGTGATGTTTTACAAAAAAAAAAAAAATCTTAGTTTAGCCTTATTACAACCATATCGAACATAAAACTCGACAAAAAAAAAACCTTTCATTCTACCCAACAAAACTCTTGTGAAATAAGACAGTATGCTCCGCCTAAGCCTAAAGCCTTGAAACAGTCTTGTCATTCATACAGGCCCTTGTGGTGCTGTTTCACTGGTAGGCGAGCTGTTGTTTTAGTCCAGCTGCATGTACAATAGTGTACAATAGGCCAAACAGTGGGTCTTTACAGTGACAGGCGGTGGGAGAGAGGAACGACCGGGCTGTCACCATGACTTCCTCTCCCAGCACACACACACAGCCCTCTGAGGAGCCATTCATGCGGTGTAGAAGAGAGACGGAGGACACAACTCTTGAGATAGCAGCTGTGTGGCTAAGGTCCTAACCAAAGGTTAAAAGGTCAGGTAAATTGTGGTTTGTGTGACAAAGATATGCAACATATGAAAAAAAATAGGCATATGATCTGACCCATGATTAGGCCTAACAGTCTAAGGTCAAGTACATTGGGGTTAGGATAGGAAATTAGAATGGCTGAGTCTGCAGATCCGTAGGTAACAGCCCCATCCGTCCCTTTTCCCCAGAGCTGAAGATCTGAATCACGTACTGCGCATATTTCTCTACCTTTACGCAAATAATGTTGTGGTCACCCTCCATTCACATTTCTCACTGTCATGGACTTTACGGGTGGAAAGTCCATGAAGCATCTGCATACCAACCCTTTGATCTCAATCAGTTTCATTGGGATATGCATTTACAGTGCCTTCGGAAAGGATTCAGACCCCTCGACTTTCCCCCCCACATTTTGTCACGTTACAGCCTTATTCTAAAATGGATTAAATATATATTTCTCAGGAATCTACACGCAAAAAAAAAGCGAAAGTATACATAAGTATTTTGCTATGAGACTCGAAATTGAGCTCAGGTGCACCCTGTTTCCATTGATCATCCTTGAGATGTTTCTACAACTTAATTGGAGTTCACCTGTGGTAAATTCAATTGATTGGACATGATTTGGAAAGGCACACCTGTCTATTTAAGGTGTTACAGTTGACAGTGCATGTCAGAGCAAAAACCAAGCCATGAGGTAGAAGGAATTGTCCGTAGAGCTCCGATATAGGATTGTGTCGAGGCACAGATCTGGGGAAGGATACAAAAACATTTATGCAGCATTAAAGGTCCCCAAGAACACAGTGGCCTCCATCATCTTAAACAAAATAAATTTGGAACCACCAAAATTCTTCCTAGAGCTGGTCGCCCGGCCAAATTGAGCAATCGGTGGAGAAGGGACTTGGTCAGGGAGGTGACCAAGAACCTGATGGTGACTCTGACAGAGCTCTAGAGTGCCTATATGTGTATAGAACCTTCCAGGACAGCCATCTCTGCAGCACTCCACCAATCAGGCCTTTATGGTAGAGTGGACAGACAGAAGCCACTCCTCAGTTAAAAGGCACCTGACGGCCTGCTTGGAGTTTGCCAAAAGGCACCTAAAGACTCTGACCATGAGAAACAAGATTCTCTGGTCTGATGAAACCAAGATATCCTTGATGTAAATAGTCTCCAGAGTGCTCAGGACCTCAGACTGGGACAAAGGTTCCCTTTCCAACAAGACAACGACCCTAAGCACACAGTCAAGACAACGCAGGAGTGGCTTCGGGACAAGTCTCGGAATGTCCTTGATTGGCCCAGCCAGAGCCCAAACTTTAACCTGATCGAACATCTCTGGAGAGACCTGAAAATAGCTGTGCAGCAATGCTCCCCATCCAACCTGACAGTGCTTGAGAGGATCTGCAGAGAAAAAAGGGAAAAACTCCCCATATACAGGTGTGCCAAGTTTGTAGCCTCATACCCAAGAAGGCTCAAGGCTGTAATCGCTGCAAAAGTTGCATCAACAAAGTCCTAAATAAAGGGTCTGAATGTGATATTTACATTTTTTTATTTTAAAAACACATTTTTGATTTGTCATTATGGGATATTGTGTGTAGATTGATGAAGGGGGAAATGTAATTTTTTAGAAAAAGGCTGTAGCCAACAAAATGTGGAAAAAGTCAAAGGGTCTGAATACTTCCCGAAGGCACCGTAAGATCTCCTAGATCTCAGTGTTGTTCCGAGGTAGCCTACAGTGTTGTTTCGAGGTAGCCTACAGTGTTGTTTCGAGGATAGCCTACAGTGTTGTTTCGAGGATAGCCTACAGTTTTGTTTCGAGGATAGCCTACAGTGTTGTTTCGAGGATAGCCTACAGTGTTGTTTCGAGGGTAGCCTACAGTGTTGTTTCGAGGGTAGCCTACAGTGTTGTTTCGAGGTAGCCTACAGTGTTGTTTCGAGGTAGCCTACAGTGTTGTTTCGAGGTAGCCTACAGTGTTGTTTCGAGGTAGCCTACAGTGTTGTTCCGAGGTAGCCTACAGTGTTGTTCCGAGGTAGCCT
Organism: Oncorhynchus keta; assembly: GCF_023373465.1. NCBI lineage: Eukaryota > Metazoa > Chordata > Actinopteri > Salmoniformes > Salmonidae > Oncorhynchus > Oncorhynchus keta. The sequence continues at coordinate 35,633 of NW_026280186.1, read as the reverse complement.
ACAGTGTTGTTCCGAGGTAGCCTACAGTGTTGTTCCGAGGTAGCCTACAGTGTTGTTCCGAGGTAGCCTACAGTGTTGTTCCGAGGTAGCCTACAGTGTTGTTCCGAGGTAGCCTACAGTGTTGTTTCGAGGGTAGCCTACAGTGTTGTTTCGAGGTAGCCTACAGTGTTGTTCCGAGGTAGCCTACAGTGTTGTTTCGAGGTAGCCTACAGTGTTGTTTCGAGGTAGCCTACAGTGTTGTTTCGAGGTAGCCTACAGTGTTGTTCCGAGGTAGCCTACAGTGTTGTTTTGAATGATGGACCGTGAGCGCATTTTAGAGCAGATGGTGTTAAACTGTAGCCTACACGCGTTTGGTTTCAATCAAATCACACGTTTTACCTTAGTGGCGCGTTCTGTTATGTAGAATACCATCATTGTGTGATCCTGCAGACATGGATTCAGCTTTGATCTAACTTTATTAATCGAGAGTTCGCCAGAGTGGCCTGTTGTCTACAAGTAGAGCAGAGACTGTGGGCAAAGTAGAGAATCCTGCACATGTGCAGAAGCTTCGGGACCTTTAGCTGGTGGGAAGAAGGATGCAGAAAAGTGGATTCCACGGCCACTCTGCATTATATACAGGGTTAACTCTAGTCTATACATTAACTTGCAAAGTGGGTACGTGCATGGTAAAAAAAAAGAGTTCAGTCTGACTGAAGCAAAATGAAATTGATGAAACATAAAAATGGCTACGGTCACTAATCTAACCCTTAAAAAACATCATGTGGTTTTACCACATCGTTATTAGAGCCATATCAAATGAGGAAGACTAAATAAATCCTCCTCCTCAGACTTCCACAGACTTCCACACACTTTTAGAACGTCAAGTCTTTCATCTACAGCAAGAGCTCCTGTGCTAATCTCTAGTTACACACCAGCTACCATGTAGGCGGCATGTAGGTGCGGCAGGTAGCCTAGTGGTTAGAGCACTGGACCAGTAACCGAAAGGTTGTTAGATCAAATCCCCGAGCTGACTAGGCAAAAATCGGTCGTTCTGCCCCTAACCCACTGTTCCTAGGGCGTCATTGTAAATGAGAATTTGTTCTTAAGTGACTTGCCTAGTTAAAAAAAAAATACAAATAAAAAGCAGAGATAATAATCAATACACAACCGCCATTGGGCTAGAAGCCATTGTTCGGCAGACAACGGAGAGGAAAGGGCCGAGCACTCAACAGAGCTGCAGTGTAACCAAATACTGCATTTCATCATCACAGCTTTTGATGAGTCTGATTACTGATAATATGTCTATGTGGATGTTTCCATGTCGGCAGGGAGGGAGCCACGTATTATTTCCCAGCTTGAAGAAAACCAATGGAACTCTTGGGAGGCTTGGGTATGTAACGTATCAGGTAGCACCTTAGACAAACTGAACTTGTGGATTTAGATTTTATATTACGTATTATTTGTTGAATCCATTTCTCCTGAATGAAAGGTGGAAATGCCTTTGATTTATATGTATTATTTTGTATTTTATTCCTATATAGCTTGTTTCACTTTAGGTGTCCTATGCCAAGAACACCAACAACAAAACAGATGGGCACTTATTTACGAGCTAGTTCGATATGATCGAACTACGCCTTGCAATCCCTGAGTGCACAAATATCCTAATATATGCATGACCACAATGCAATTATTTCAACGTTACCTTCGGACACAGGGGTGCCCCGGGAAAAGTAACCTGAAACTAGATCCCCAAATCCAATCAAAATTCACAGGAAGTGACCACCATCCCCCAAGGAGAGGACTAGAACAATGTGTACACAAAGAGAGGGTTATATGGACAGACTCCAGTTATTTTGAGCGGTGACAGAAAGACACAACATCACTCAGTGATATCATGTAGACGAGAAAGGCAATATAATAATACACTGTAATACAACAATGAATTTCCATATCAAATATGGCAATAAACTACAATAAATGCCGCTAGTATCGGTGCTAGTTTGAACTTTGTCCTGGGAAGACAATAACCAAGGTAGCGTAGGTGTGAGAGGAGGATGAACCTTCCATTGTACTGATGATCAACCATGACACAGGTCAGTCGTCACAACGGCCTAGTTAAGAGGCCCCAACAAAGGACGACACTGCAGCACACTGCTGGTCTTCGCCGATTCGATTCTCCATGAACCATTCCATCTCACAACCAATGTTTCGGTGAATAGACAAGAGTTTGTGCTATTCAGAGTTTGTGCTATCACTAACATCAATACACTGTCACAGCAACACCGCTAACAAAGCCCAACCTCCGCTGAGAACGCCCCTCCCTACTCACCCATAGCTTGCTGTCGTAGTAGAAGGCGTCCAGCAGCTTCACTATGTTGTGATGGTCGCAGGAGGCCAGGATATCGATCTCTACCATATAGTCCTCCAGCTCCTCCTCCGTCTTGGTGTCGATCACTTTAGCTGCAGCCAGAATGCCTGTTTGCTTGTTCTGGGCCTAAGAGACACACAGGTAGAAGTGAGAGGGTTATTAAATGGTGGCTTCTGACAATGGAATAGACTTGAGTTCTGTTGACATGAGCAGAAGACGCACCAAGGTTAGAGTGAGTGTGTTATTTTGGGGGCTTCATGACAATGGAAATTATAGAACAGAATGGGTCCCGTTGTTGCTCTCATAAATAGGTGTCAAGAGAAGAGTTGATATCAGATTTCACATGACCTTCGCAAAAAGCTAAAAGCAGCCAACTGACAGTTTTTTTTTCAAATGTATTTATCACATCTTGGATGAAAACCCTCACAGCACAAGTCCCAATTCCATTTGACGTGGAACTTTCTGCCGTTTGTTTCCGTCGTGTCTCACAGCAGGATGTGTTGGATGCGGTCCGCGGTGATATGGCACTTCCTCTTAACCTGGGTGTGTTCCTCAGGTCACGTCTGTCATCGGAATGATTTCAATACCTTATCCTGTATTATCACATTACACACGATGGATCCATATTTAGCACACACACACACACACACACACACACACACACACACACACACACACACACACACACACACACACACCTCTTTCACTATGAATCGATGGGGTGTTTGGAGGCTGGTTCAAATAGGGCGACTCATCATGAGATTGCAGCATATTGCAGTTGGTATCGTAGCGATGCCTCTCCGCCCAGGACGTTAGAATATTACTGGAAAATGTACTTTCCACAGATGTGCTTCGATTGGCCTGTTGAAGCTCTAGTGATGCCAGAAAGGTCCATCATATACTATTCTTGAGAGTCGTCTTAGAGTAAATGTTGTTATGCTTTGTTCATGGAGCAGCCAATAGTTTGTTTGTAGTAGTAGGCAACTTCACATGGCATCTGTTACTAAACTGACTTAAGGCATATTGGATTCTCTACAACAAGTAATAGTTCGATTTGAAAACCATAACTGACCACACAGTTCTATTAATAGATCAGAAATAAATTGAAAACAGAGCACAATCATGGTAGGGATCCAGATAGCTATTATTATACCATTACACCATGTCCATAAATAGGCTGGTGGCTACAGAAGAACAAACACGCTAATTGGAATAGCGTCGACAAAAGCACCCTGCTACTGGTCTTGGCCCTCCACTCACGGGTGATCACATTCAATGTCACTCATGTAAACAATGCTTTTTGCTCTGCCCATGCATCGAGGTCGGTGAAAACAATGCCACAATTTGATTGGGACTCGATCTAGCATGGTTTTAGGGCTGCTGTGAATAGCCTAACAATCAGAGTTCGGGAAGAAATAGCTGTGTAGGTGTGTGCGTGCGTGCGTGCGTGGACTGGAGGCAGTGTAGTTGCCATTGTTGACCAAAATGAAAAGAATGGCAGTCATTAATCCGATGTTGGGCTTAGTCCTAATCATAAGAGTAAGAAATAACACTTCCAGTCGTAGCCGAAGGGAAGAATTCCAAGGAACACGATGTAAGATATACTACTCCAATTGGTTACAGCAGAGTGGACTGAGATGAACACACACATGACATGATTGATGATTCTTGAAACATGGTTTCAAACCTGTAAAATGTAACGTGTTCACTATGTCATCATCATTGCTACAATGAATCAGAAGAGGCCTACAATGACCCAAAAAGGACCTGTCCTACCTTATAGACTTTCCCAAAGGCTCCATCCCCCAGTTCTCCAATGATCTCCCATATCTCCTCTGGGTTCTCGTCTCTGTGGACATGCTCATACTGTTTCTTCTTCTTCTCAGCACCTAATTTAAAGATTTTACGGAAATTGAAAAAGGATGCCATTTTCACGCCTGCCTTCTTCAGATAGACAGTTGACAAAGGAATGAATATCCAGCAACACGAAGATCATCCGTGCGTTCTACCGCATAGGACTTGAACTGTTGTGTTTACTTAGGTCCCTTGGTGTTCTTGTGAGTCAAGCAGACTCTGAGGTGGCATATTCAATATGTTACAGTATTATAACAATTCAGAATTATTTCAAATACTGTTCAACTGAAATTATTGATGATCAACCCGTTATTATGGCAACGATATCCCAGTTATCCCATAACAAAATGAAGTTCCACCGACATCATGGCCTATTGTTGATTCTTACACCAACAATATTCACTTTGATGTCTCCTGGCATTGTATTTCCGTCCAAAGAATAGACTTTGACAGTGCAAAATAAGCACAGGAAGCTACTGTTGTTCCTCAGAACCAAAACTGGCCTGACAACGCAAGCGGCAGGGCTCTTTCCTCAACCAAAGAGCAGAGACAGAGAAGATACAGAAACGACCCTTCCAAAGAATTATATTCCATGAAATGTTATATTCGATCCCCGAGCGTCACTTGAATGTATATATAGCGAATAAAAACACCGTTGGTATGGTAAGACAATCTTCTTTCCCTTGGCGAGGCACAGGGTCCAGTAATCTAGAGGATTTGGTGTCAAATGCGCGTTCATGAGCCCGCAACTGTAGTTCTTTCACTTCTTCACGCTTGATTGATGGTGGAGGAAAGACCATCTAGAGCGCGTTGCTTCCACCCTCAGCACTGGAGGCCAGCATTATGTGTTTAGAAACGATTCATAAATTAAAGGAAACGTTTAAATAATATTTTAAGGAGTACGACATTTTGTAGAAGCCTATTCAATACATTTATAGTCCAGGCCTATTGTTCAGCCCTGCAACGTTTTGTAAATCCTAAGTCAAATTGAACGAGAAAGAAAAGCCATATAGCCTCATTAAAAAGGATAGCACATTTCCCCTAATATTGAAAATGTTCAATTTTGATAATTGCATCAATATGAGAGATAATTAGGTCTCTGATACAATGATGGGTTTCTTTCTTCTCTCATTCAATGTCATAAAACGACATGTCCCAGATATCCATGCGAGACGTGCACTCGCACGCACAGCCGCAAACTTTTCAACATTGTTGTCTTTACCACATTTACATATTAATAATCGTCCTTCACGATTAAAAGATGTTTACATAAATGCCTGGTTTATTTCATCTGTTCTATTTTCTTCTTCACGTGACCGGAAACTCGGACTTTTGCGGAAGCTGTGCAAATATTTGCTCAAATCTCAAAACATTTCCCGGGAAAATGAAGCAAAACAAATTAACCAAGCGAGGGAGAGACGAGTAAAGCTTTCTTAAGTAGGTTAGCGTGCTACTTTTGGTTGTTTTTGATCGCGTGTAGTGAGTCGCCTAGGATGGTATGCAGCCTGAAGCGACAGAACCAGAGGAGGATAGTGTCTGGGAGGAACCACCTTCAATGCTGTGGGGACTGGACCCAATGTTTAACGCTTTCAACAGGCTCTATGTCAAAGACATCCTACATATGAGAGAGTCCTGTCAAGTGTCAGGTACTGTTACCTCCAGTTTTGACAACATGAATGCCACTGTCATGTTTATTCAACTTCACTAGCTAACCCATTTCACTTCCCCTAACCTAGGGATATACTTCTACAACTCTCACCCGATATTCAAAGTTGATGTGCTCGGGACTGTGGTGTACAAACGAGAGCGAGAAGACTTCTTCTGTTACGGAGGTAATGATGAAGCTCAGTTGATTCATTTTGAAATATTCCTACTTTGTCTCCTTATATCAAACTAACATCCACATGCAAATATTGAGTCCATGTAAATCCAATATGGCTGCTGTTATCATTGCTTCACAGTTGATGACGGTACTGGTGTTATAAACAGCCTTTGCTGGAAAGATGAACAGTGGAGGGAGCAAGGTGACGGTTCACGGTTGGCTGTAATATCTTCAGCAGGGGCAAGGTCTTTCGGTAGCAGCGCTCGTGAAGACTTCAACCCAGCCAGCGAGCTGAAGAAACTACGGCAAGCCCAACATAGCAGCTCCCACCTGGAGATAGGAGAACTGCTCAGGGTGCGAGGGCCCGTCAAGACCTCCAGACAACAGCGAGAGATAATGGCCTCTACTTACTGTGAGTGGAGAGGTGACACGCATGAATATGGTCACACAGACGCAGGCATGCACGGTCATGTGCATATGGACACACACACACACACACACACACACACACACACACACACACACACACACACACACACACACACACACACTTCTGCATTTCACAACTATACATAGTTTATTAAACCTGAGTTATTGTTGTCCATACAATCTCTAATGCCCCCCCATTCTTTGGTTGTAGATAAAGTGTCAGACCCGGTGATGGCGGTCCAGATATCCTGGATGATGGAGGTTCCTCAGCTCTACAGACAGTGCTATGATAAACCATTCCATCTGGACAGCAGTGCACAGAACATTCAAGGGTAGGTCTGATAATCTCTTTAGCTGTATTCAATTGCTGGTCAGTGAGGTGCAGCATCATTTTGGCTATTATGTATGATATTTATTTACTTCAAACTTTGATTTACTGATGTTTTTGTGGATATCTTTATGGCTTATTTGGTATTCCTGCAGTGGTTCTGCTTCATACCTGCTTGGCAGAGCCACTCGTATCCTGAAGGACTTCCTGAAAGAGAAAGAAGTCACCAGGTTCAGACCCTATGATGTCCAGGACCTTTTACAGCCTCTGGTCTCCAGACAACCTCTGAGGACGGCATCAGAACAGGTCGAACATCTATGGACGTCTATGTAGGCCTTAGGGTTTACGAAGGCATCATTAAGCTTTTAAGTTGTTCATTTTAAAGTGGGACTGTATTTTTTTTTCAAATCTGATTCGATGCTAGGAGCCTGAGGCTGGTCCATCATCGGGTCCACCAACATCTTTCAAACAGCTCAGGGAGCTACTCCAGAAGAGCCTTCAGATCCTGCAGGACGAAGGCTTGGTGTTCCGCAAGGTCAAATGTCAGGATGAGGTCTACCATGTAAGCAGCAGCAGCACATGAAGATAGATATCACAGAGGAACTAAGTGCTATGCGACGCTCATCAAACACATTGACCCTGAGGCTCATGGGATGTGGGACACAAGCAAAGTGCTCAGCATACAAGAATGAAAGATTTTGAGACTGATCTTTCATTGTATTACTGTGGTGACTGAAGGTTATATCGGAATGACACAAGTAAGTCTTGATTCTACTGTATTTCTCCCCTTTAGGTAACGGAACGGGACAAGGATCTTCTCATGGCAGTCCGAGACATTCTTCGGGAAGATTGCAGACGAGAGAAATGTAAGGGCATTTCCCCTCTTCTTACTCATTTAGAGTACTTTACAATAAATACACTGCTCCACCAGTGCTATACCAGTGTATTCTAATATGTATTGATGGTCTTTCTCTCGCGTTGCCAGATGCGGAAAAGGGTTGCCACATCCTACACATCCTTTCCAGTGTGAGACAGAGGTACAGTCGCAACGTGAGCAAGGCAGCCTTGGTGCTGGTCCTCAAAGCTCTGGAGTGTAATAGTGACATCATCAGCACCATCGACAGTCATTACACTATCCTCTGATGCTGACTTAGACATTCTGGGGACAAGCTGTCTGAAATGGGAGTGAAATGGGGAGGTACCATCTGACCGTGTCCAATAAGAAACGCATGTTTTTGTTTTCCGTTGGGAAAAAATATATCTATATAACAAGTGTGCCCTAATGAATATGACCCTTAATGCATTTGATTATTACTTAACATGGCCATCTTCAAGATATCAGTTGCTATCAATCATGCTAGAGCTATGTACATTTGTAATGTATTTTTAAAGAGTACAGGACAAGCGGTTTTGTGCTATATATATATATTTTTTTTTTTCAACGTGCAAAAGTTATGTAAATTATGTGTATAATACCTGGATTTAGAATTCAACTTGGAGCATATGTTCATTTTGCACACGGGGGCAGTATTTCGTCGTTTAATATGCAACGCGATGCAGCCCGTTCGCTGATTGGTCCACTTTGAAACATCTGTATCCATACGTCCAAACTATTGATGAGGGCAGCCTATAGCGTCTTATGACTCAGTTGCCACCGTTGTCAAAGAAACTGCGAGGCATAAGAAGCAATATATGGAATGCTTTATGCTATCTAGGCCTAAGGAACAAATAGGTTGTTATAGCTATTTGTAGCCTTTTTAATGGCTATTTAACCATGCATGCTTTTGATAATGGAGAAATTGAAGTGTTATGCTGAAACCAATCACATCCATAAAAAGTATCCTTACATGGTCCAAGCGCAGTGTGACGTTCACATTTTTCTTCTCATTAGCTACATTGTAGCCACTCTTGGGAGCACTTTAAGGAACCGTTACAGCTTGTGAAGATTATTACAATGATTACGCATCTCTTCCAACATATCTAAATGTTTACAAACGTATAGACATTGCCAAGATACTCAGAACTACATGCAAGTATTCCATAAACTATGAGTTGGAATGGGACTTCAACCCTCTAGTACAGTTTACCTCCTAGTGCTTCATTACACGACAAGCAAGCCCATCCCACTAACCCCCCCCCAAAAAAAACAATTATTGCTCTGCGCCTTGCTTGCTTCTGGAGGCATTTGTCGGTGAATTCGGTGGCTTTTTTTGCCTACCCCGACCCTATATAGCCTACAGGTATGCACCCCTCGCCGAAGGTATTGTGGTCCACACAAAGGAACTCGCTCCACTTTCCTATTTGAGGTGACCTCCTTCTCAGCATGCGACCGCTGGCCAGCCTGCCTTGTTGTCCAACGTGAAGATATCGCCTTTTGGATTTCGGGCAGAATGTTTTAGCCATATAAATATAGATTCTCAATTGATAGCGACTATATATATATATATTCTGCATTTGGGTATATTACGCATCGTCAAGCCAAGACATTTGATTCCTTGCGCCTTAGACTCGACAAACCCAATCAATGAATGTCCTTTTTGAGTTCTTCTTCAACGTTTCTTGAACTGCAGAGGCTATAGCCCACTACAGGAACTGGGATATTGCATTTATTGTGTGTGTACGCTGTAGCCATTTCCAACGTCAAGATGCAGTTTCGGACAGTGTTGGATGTAAAAGTCGTGGACGTGGAGAAGCGGCGCAATCCGTCCAAACATTACGTGAGTAGGATACCCCCCTCACCCTTTATCTACCTACCTGGGTCCATTCAAAATCCGAACTACAATGACTACCTCATATATTCTGTATCTATTTATGAATAGAATACACGGTGAAAGGTTTCGCCACTTATAGCCTAGACCAGTCATCGCAGCTCATCACAGTTTTGATTAAACTAGCCAATGATTCATGAGTTATTGATTCAGTCTGCCAATCAATATCTCCATTTATCAAATTGTGTAGGAGATTATATTATCTGTGTATGACACTGGCCTCTTAGAACATATATGTAATTCCAGTCATTCATTTGAATGTGTTAAAACCTAACCCATGAATATAAAGAAGGGTTATAACTAGTGACAATACAGACACTATAAGTAATGACAGGTTACGACTGTGGCGTATCTTTTTCAATAACATGAGAACCCGAACTGTAATGCATTATTCAACTGGAACTAATATAGCCTATTTTGGTATATATCGGGAGTTTCTTAGAATACCACATCTGTCGAGACTATGTCATGAGAACGATAACAACCTTTGTCATAAATGGTGGTACGACATACTACTTATGACGTAAGTTGTCCAGTGTGGTTCAGTTGGTAGAGCATGGCGCTTGCAGGGTTGTGGGTTTGATTCCCGGGGCCACCCGTTCGTAAAATGTACGCACGCAAGTCGCTTTGGGATAAAAGCATCTGCCAAATGGCATATATTATATTATAAATCGCAAGACCTGACATAGTTTATTGCCGATTCAAGCTAAAGCAAATTTAATTAGACGGATTCACTGTTGGTACCGTACTGAAGGCATTAGCCAAAGTGAATGATTGGATAGACTACCCTTAAATGTTTATCATAAACTCATCTATTAGTTTAGTAGTCATCCTCGGTGTTGTACAATTGAACACAGAGCTACTGTAGTCTACCTATGGGTCCCTCAAGGCAGCTTACTGTACTCTTGGGAAAGTGATATTTTTTAACTTTGCCTTCAGCAGGCATACGAATCAATATCTCATTACACTCCAGACTCGTGGGGCCGCTCTACATCGCAAACAAACAAGTTATTATAAATCTCATTAAATATGATCATACTAGATGTTGTCAACTCAAACACCCTGCTGTTGAAATAATCATACACTCAGGCAATTATATTATATTTTCAGAATTTGCCTGTAGTGTGCTTAGACATCAATATCTAAGATTTACACACATGCAGGCTTTTGGGATGTCATAACTTACAGACCATATATTATACCCAACCTGCAAAGAACACCATGCACCAACAGCCATCAGATCCACATAGACCTACTCAACCATTAGACGTCCTACATGTATTGCACGTTGTTAGTTGTTGCTGGTGATTCCCAGGCCAGTGTTGTGTTCAGTTGTGTTTTGGGGCTGTGCAGTCTCATGGGCCTCTCTCTGGCCTAGTTTCCGTTGCTACCATGCCCCTGGGATCACCGCTAACTAGTCACTGTGAGAAGAAACTGGAGGGAGCAATCCCCAGGCTGTCTTACTGTGTGTGTGTGTTTGTGTGGGTGGGAGGGAGGGAGGGAGAGAGAGAGAGAGAGAGAGAGAGAGAGAGAAATTCTGTCCCTCCACCAATCTCAACACTGTTGGTGAAAACAGCTGGAAACACGTATCCTATGAGAACAGAGTGAGGGGGGAGGGACGGACGGACACAAGTCTTTGTCAGGGGTGAAGTGGTCATTTGACCCAGGGGGACACGTCTGCTTAGACACAGAAAATATTACAACACAGCTTCTCTCTTGTTCAGGTGAGACGAGTGTTTAAAGAGCTGGTAGCAATCCAGCATTATTTGCTTTTCAAATGAAGCCACCGCTACTCAATAAACCCAGCAACATTTGGAAACCTTTTGGACGTCCCTTTAGTCAGAACCAGCAGTGCTAGTTGTTGTTTAGCATCATAAAACAGGCCTCCAGGGGGTCGTTTCCTACTCAAATATTTATTGAGTCATCAAAAACAGAATGATGACCTGAGTGAAAAGGTCTCTGTTTTTCGAATGATTACTGCTCACTGAGAGAATCACACTGAAGGGTTCTTTATTAGGCTGGGCTTTAGGCTTGGCCCATTGTTTTCCTCAGTTTGACGACGATAGGGTCCAGCAGGAAAGCGAGTGGTGTCTGTATGTGTGTGAGTCAGGGTGCTGTGCTGAAGTCTGTCGTCAGTGAAGTCATTGTCCTCTGTTCACTTCACACAGGGTCGCCCCGTCACTGAACAAGAGGTGTGTGTGTGTGTGCGTTACATTTGATTGTGTGTGCCATTTTATCTATCCTCTCTTCTAGCTCGAAATGAGAACTCATACAAGCTCAGATCTCAATCTTGTTTTATGCAAACTGTTTCCGAAATGTTTAACAGAGCGTGGAAAACTCAAACTCAGCCGACAGGTCTGGAATTCCCTCCAAGCCAACATAAAACTACAGGATCTGGTGTCACTGGAGGAGTTCAAAGGAAAAATAGATGAACAGGTTGTTGAAACATGTAGCTGTTTCTAATTGTCTCCCGATGTCACTAGTTTGCGTTGCCTTGTAAGGAAGGACTGTTTGTATTTGTACTGTTGCCAGTGTCTTCTGTCTGTGTTGTCCGTTTTGTATTACATAGTCGTCAGGCCGTCATTGTAGACTGAGCAAAAATATAAACGCAACATGTAAAGTGTTTGTCCCATGTTTCATGAGCCAAATTTAAAGATCCCAGGAATGTCCATGAACACAAAAAGCTTATTTCTCTAAAATGTTGTGGACAAACTTGTTTACATCCCTGTTAGTAAGCATTTCTGCTTTGCCAAGATAATCCATCCACCTGATAGGTGTGGCATATCAAGAAGCTGATTAAACAGCATTATTATTACACAGGTGCAACTTGCACTGGGGACAATAAGAGTCCACTCTGAAATGTGCAGTTTTGTTACACAGCACAATGCCACAGATGTCTCATGTTTTGAGGGAGCATGCAATTGGCATGCTGACTGCAGGTATGTCCACCAGAGCTCTTGCCGGAGAATTTAATGTTCTGAAACAAATCTGTAAATGTTCCAGTTCTTCCATAGCCTGCATCAACAGACATGCCACCAATTGAGCATGTTTGTGATGCTCTGGATGGATGTACACCACAATGTGTTTTTAGTTCCGCCAATATCCAGCAACTTCGCACAGCTATTGAAGACAACAAGGCCACAATCAACAGCCTGATAAACTCTATGCAAGCAGATGTGTTGCCCTGCATGAGGCAAATGGTTGTCACATCAGATACTAACTGGTTTTCTGATCCATGCCCCCACTTTTTTTTTTTTAAAGGTGTCAGTGTCAAACAAATGCATATCTGTATTCCCAGTTATATGAAATCCATAGATTAGGGCATAATTCATTTATTTCAATTGACCGATTTCCTTATATGAACTGTAACGCAGTAAAATCTTTAAAATTGTTCCATGTTGTGTTTATAATTTTGTTCAGTACAAATAAGAATGTGTCATTAATTGACTTGCCTGGTTAAATAAAGGTTAAATAAAGGTTAAATAAAGGTTAAATAAATCAAATAGGAAGGAGGGATCAGTGGATGTTATTACTGGAGCCCTGAACACATGTTGCTGAATGTCTCAACAACCGGCAAATGTTGTCTAGTCACCTTGGAGAACTTTATTTGCCTGGAACAGTTGGGAAGTCTTCTTCAACCTATAAAACGATCCGATTATTACAAGATGGGATGTTTATTAGGCAACACGTCTTAATCATCACCAACATGTACAAACTGTTATTTATATATGTATATATATAATTTTTTTTTTACAGTATAAAATATGTAGCACATCCCATTCTTTTGATATCCAGTAATCCACATGAAAAATTGCCTCCGGCTCCATGTCATTTCCGTATGTCGACACATTCAAGAGTCACGATGCGAAGACGGACGACAAGTGTGGGCATTATGTGGGGCTTGCAATGGTAGCCCTTGCCCTTACCGCGAGAAATTGGCCATACAGTATACTGCAACTGTACCTCACTGTGTGTGTCGTCTAGCAATGTGGCCATTTGAAAGTGAGGCCTTTAAGATTGCGTAACCAAGCTGTACTGATTGAAACAGGATACAATGGACAACTCTGTGTGGATAGTTATGCTGTACATGACAAGACTGAAAGCAGGGAGAGAGAGAGAGGAGGAAATAACAGCTGAATCAACACTTTTTCCGCTTTTTCCTTATCCCTCTCAGAAAAACTTCTATTTGCCTGGTCTAGGCCTTCTCTTCCTGTTTCCTGTAGGCTGCTGCACTCTTAGAAAAAAAGGGTTCCAGAAGGGTTCTTCGGCTGTCCCCTAGGAGAACCCTTTTTGGTTCCAGATCGAACCCCTTTGGGTGCCATTTAGATCCTTCTGTGGAAAGGGTTCTACATGGAACCAAAAATGGTTCTTCAAGTGGTTGATCCTATGGGGACAGCTGAAGAACCCATTTAGGTTCTAGATGGCACCTTTTTTTCTAAGGCTGTGGTTAGGGAGAGGAAGAGAGAGAGAAAGGAGGCCTGCGCTTCCTATGCCAAGGGGTAGAGAGAGGCGAAGGATGTGAAAACTGGAAGTGACCACTGTTTTAGGAGGGCTGGTTGGGTTTGTGGGCGATCAGGGGCAGTATATTGGCAGAGCTAATGCAAACCTGTATTAAAGGGATTTCCCACCATAGATCCACTGCCAAACCAAAGCCCTTGGTCTAGTTAAAGTTAGACTTGGACGGCAGGCGGTTTTTGTCCTCTTGGTACAGTATGACCTGGTGAATGAGTAGAGGAGATACACACACATGGGTCACGGGAAGCTGCTGAGTGAGGCTTGGTGATGTCTGGAATGGCGTGAATGAAACGGAATGAGATACCATTCCATTCACTCCATTCCAGACATTATGAGACGCCCTCAGCAGCCTCCTGTAGTTCACTTGTGTGGATCTCCTCTACTCATGTGCTTGATGAGTTCGACACCAGTCCATTTACGCTGTTACCATGAGCCCGTCCTCCCCAGTTAAGGTGCCACAGACACGCATGCACGTGTCTTCAAGCTGTCTTGTCATCCATAACCTCATTTTCACCGGTTTGTTTTATAAATCTGTCTCTATTAGCTTAGTTGTGATTATTATGGAAAGTGGATTTCCCTTTAGACCTATTCTCAAGCGAATGTTTTTTCCATCCTTATACTTCATTCAATCCCCACGTATAATCCATATGAAAGTCATCTGCTCAGCATTATATAATGCCTTTCTGTTTTAGAAGTTAGGTTAAGTATAGTGTTTTAGGCGTGGTTCAGTGTAATTTTGTGGCTAGGCCCACAGTCTATGCTCCACCAAGCCCTCTGCTCAGCCTTCCTCACTCTTAAACTGGGAAACTGGGGAACACAAGGCTTCTACAGAGACAGTAAGTCATTTTCTCCATTCGTAGACAATAACTATTGTAGTTTGGTTTATTTAGAGTCTTATATTGTGGTTGCTAGTCACTATATGTGGTGGAAAAGGGTGAGTAATTTGTGAAAAGCTGAATAAAAGCTGTCAAACCATAACTAAGCGAATCATAGCAATGTGTAGCCTATGATTCATGGTTGATTCATTGAAGTAATCAGAGATCCAATTTGCTCTTATTAATCTTTCTCCGAAATGCCGGACATGAATGAGACTTCTGTCTCCCAAGCTGAAACCATCTGCATCACAGCAAGAGAAGATGACGAACAAGGGCTTTCTCTTGCTCGATCTGGGTGTCTGGGACACAAACTTGTTTGAGTCCTTTGTATTTGTCCATGCATGTACTTTTCCTCTTTGTTTTTGAATGTCTCATCAAACCCATTTGGCTGTTGACATGAGTGCAGAAGAATAGAATTGAATAAAAAATGGAATAGAACAGAATAGAATATATATTTGCTGCATTTCTTTCGGTTGCTGATGTCACAGGATATCCAGAGAGTAATACATGTAATTATATTGTAATAAACTATTATATTTAATTACATTTAACAGTAATAAACTGAATCACCATTTATATCTGAACTAATTACCTTCTATTACCTCCTATTTATATGATATATTACGTGGTCTGCTACAGTGATTTACGATTTAGGTTGGGCCCATTGTTTCCATAAATCTCCCCCACCCATCTATCTGTTAAATGTTCCGGTTGCCAAACCAAGAAGTGGGTCTGATGGTAACAGCTGATCTTTAGAAGCTCGGGCTAGCGTGCCAGCCAGTACAGGTTCACGACTGGATTTGCCAAGAGTGATTATGCAGGAAATGGTTTAATGGTGTTAAATCTGGTTTCTACAGTAAGTACCAACCAAATCAAATTTTATTTGTCACATGCGCCGAATACAACAGTTATTCGGCATTCACCTTACAGTGAAATGCTTACTTACAAGCCCTTAACCAACAATGCAGTTTAAAACAAGAAAAAGTCCAAGAAAGAAAAGTAACAAATAATTAAAGAGCAGCTGTAAAATAACAATGGCGAGGCTATATACAAGGGGTACCGGTTAGTCGAGGTAATTGAGGTAATACAGTGGGGCAAAAAAAGTATTTAGTCAGCCACCAATTGTACAAGTTCTCCCACTTAAAAATATGAGAGAGGCCTGTAATGTCCATCATAGGTACACTTCAACTATGAGAAAAAAAAAAATTCCAGAAATTCACATTGTAGGATTTTTAATGAATTTATTTGCAAATTATGGTGGAAAATAAGTATTTGGTCACCTACAAACAAGCAAGATTTCTGGCTCTCACAGACCTGTAACTTCTTCTTTAAGAGGCTCCTCTGTCCTCCACTCGTTACCTGTATTAATGGCACCTGTTTGAACTTGTTATCAGTATAAAAGACACCTGTCCACAACCTCAAACAGTCACACTCCAAACTCCACTATGGCCAAGACCAAAGAGCTGTCAAAGGACACCAGTAACAAAATTGTAGACCTGCACCAGGCTGGGAAGACTGAATCTGCAATAGGTAAGCAGCTTGGTTTGAAGAAATCAACTGTGGGAGCAATTATTAGGAAATGGAAGACATACAAGACCACTGATAATCTCCCTCGATCTGGGGCTCCACGCAAGATCTCACCCCGTGGGGTCAAAATGATCACAAGAACGGTGAGCAAAAATCCCAGAACCACACGGGGAGACCTAGTGAATGACCTGCAGAGAGCTGGGGCCAAAGTAACAAAGCCTACCATCAGTAACACACTACGCCACCAGGGACTCAAATCCTGCAGTGCCAGACGTGTCCCCCTGCTTAAGCCAGTACATGTCCAGGCCCGTCTGAAGTTTGCTAGAGAGCATTTGGATGGTCCAGAAGAAGATTGGGAGAATGTCATATGGTCAGATGAAACCAAAATATAACTTTTTGGTAAAAACTCAACTCGTTGTGTTTGGAGGACAAAGAATGCTGAGTTGCATCCAAAGAACACCATACCTACTGTGAAGCATGGGGAAACATCATGCTTTGGGGCTGTTTTTCTGCAACGGGACCAGGACGACTGATCCGTGTAAAGGAAAGAATGAATGAGGCCATGTATTGTGAGATTTTGAGTGAAAACCTCCTTCCATCAGCAAGGGCATTGAAGATGAAACGTGGCTGGGTCTTTCAGCATGACAATGATCCCAAACACACTGCCCGGGCAATGAAGGAGTGGCTTCGTAAGAAGCATTTCAAGGTCCTGGATTGGCCTAGCCAGTCTCCAGATCTCAACCCCATAGAAAATCTTTGGAGGGAGTTGAAAATCCGTGTTGCCCAGCAACAGCCCCAAAACATCACTGCTCTAGAGGAGATCTACATGGAGGAATGGGCCAAAATACCAGCAACAGTGTGTGAAAACCTTGTGAAGACTTACAGAAAACGTTTGACCTCTGTCATTGCCAACAAAGGGTATATAACAAAGTATTGAGATAAACTTTTGTTATTGACTAAATACTAGGGTGGCTGGGGTCTTTGACAATTTTTAGGGCCTTCCTCTGACACCGCCTGGTATAGAGGTCCTGGATGGCAGGAAGCTTGGCCCTAGTGATGTACTGGACCGTACGCACTACCCTCTAGTGCCTTGCGGTCGGAGGCCGAGCAGCTGCCATACCAGGCAGTGATGCAACCCGTCAGGATGCTCTCGATGGTGCAGTTGGTTTTGTCATTCCCTCTTCATGACTGTCTTGGTGTGCTTCGACCATTTTAGTTTGTTGGTGATGTGGATACCAAGGAACTACAGTGTAGTATAATAGAGGGTGTTATGCAGTAAAGGTAATGTTGGGTAATGTATAAACTTATTTCTACATGTTGTAAACTTTTTGTTTTGTCTACATTGTCTCTTTTGTTTTCTGTTTTGAAGTTGCAACATTGTTTGATTTGCCCAGACATGCATACTATTCAAGAATGTCTAACCGTATGGCAAGGCCGGGATTTTATCTTGATTTGAACGGTGCGGCAACACTTGACTACCCACCATCTGGGATTCCATCAGCACACCTTCTGTTGCTGGGAAGACAACTCACTCTTATAACACTGTGTTGTTCAAATGTGTTAAACCTGTGTAACATTAGAAAACAAATCTAACTCCCTCTGACAGTTAGTGAGTAACTTTGTGTGTGTGTGTGTGTGTGTGTTTGGTCCCCTAAAACAATGATTCAGAGTGTTTTGGCTGTGTGGACCAACAGCCGCTCACGACTGGCTGTACTTGAACCATGAGTCAACCTGCAACGCTATTTTAAAACGTTGCTGGAATTTTTTACCCTCATCTGAGAGTCAATGAAAAAATAACTTTTCAAGGTGTTGAACAGCACTATTCTTCACAGTTAATCCTATATCAATCCAGAAATATAATTGAGGTGACACCTACAGTATAGGTTTGTTTTGCTTTCAGGTAGGGATGGGCTGTACTAGGCTGTTAACTCATATTCAATCCCATTCACTCCCTGAGGGATGATATAGTCTATTTTAGGTTGGACGATGGCATTAGGTTTAAGCTTGATATTTTGGGCGTGGGTTGTGTGTGGTGTGGATATGGACTAGTTCTGTTTTCCATTGTGGTTGCTTTGAGGACAGATCCATCTGTTCTGCTGGTTGGGATGGGACCATTTTAACTGAGTCCGTGTCTTCCTTCCTCTTCCCTCCCTCCCTCCGTTGGCCCATCCCAGAGAGGTTTTGCTCCACGGTCAAATTAAGCAGCCACGTGGCATCGGGTGGTGGAGGAGGGAGGATGACAACATGCCGTTCAGGCCAAAAGCATTTATAGAACAACACACCCACTCACTGGAAGTCAGGGCAAGCCCACACACACTTGCTTGGGGTGTACACACACACACACACACACACACACACACACACACACACACACACACACACACACACACACACACACACACACACACACACACACACACACACACACACACACACACACACACACACACACACACACCAGTGCAGGCGGGCATGTAGCTCTTCCAGACCCTCCAAGGGAAATGGTGTCAGATAAAGTCCATATCATTAGCTGGCATAGCATAGCATGACAGACTTCAAGTGGCCATCGCCATAGGAGTCGCTAACAGGTCCTTAGCATGACATAACAGACTTCCAGTGGCATTGATGTTAGCATAACATTTCCATGGGAGTGAAAAGGCTAGTGCTGGAGCCGCTACTCGCTAACGCCATACAAATCAAACCAAGCCGATGACACTAACCCTGTGGAGTCACTATCACGCCATTAGCTTAGCATTAGCATGATGTACTTCCAAGTGGCTTGGATGTTAGCGTAACATTTCCATGGGTGAGAATTGTGAAAACACTAGCGTTGGAAGCTAGCCAGCAATAGCGGGTGTCATTCCAGCAGCAACAAGGCCTTTTAACACAGGGCTTTGTTCTTGGAAGTGTATCTTGTTTCAAGTGGCTGATTCTCTTACGCCAGGTTTCGTTTGGGGCTAATTCTTCTAAGGCTAGCTGTTATGACTGTTCTTGGCAGGTTGCTGCAGGGACCAGTGTGTAAGATGTATTAGGACGAGGGTTCGCTGTGCTAGTAGGCCAGGGGATTAGGGAAACACCTTTGTCTGACATCACAAGGGGATCTTGATTTTCAATGGCCAACATATTTGGTTGGCCAACACAGTGATTTTCCTCTATAGGTATAGTGAAGATGGCAATATTTCATGAGGTGAATTGCTCCTATATTGACAAGTCGACGACATTTAGGGCTCAAAGTGCAACCATAGGCCTACTTCATTTAGCCTATGTGGATGGCTGACAAAATCTTATTTGACTGTCCATTTTTTTTTTTTTTTTGGGGGGGGGGGAGATTTTACCCCCTATTCTCCCCAATTTCGTGGTATCCAATTGTTAGTAGTTACTATCGTGTCTCATCGCTACAACTCCCGTACGGGCTCGGGAGAGACGAAGGCCGAAAGCCATGCGTCCTCTGAAACAGAACCCAACACAGCGCGCATCCAATCCGGAAGCCAGCCGTACCAATGTGTCGGAGCGCACCTGGCGACCCGGTCAGCGTGCACTGCGCCCGGCCCGCCACAGGAGTCGCTAGTGCGCGATGAGACAAGGATGTCCCTACCGGCCACAAACCCTCCCTATCCCGGACGATGCTAGGCCAATTGTGCGTCGCCCCACGGACCTCCCGGTCGCGGCCGGCTGCGACAGAGCCTGGGCGCGAACCCAGAATCTCTGGTGGCACAGCTAGCACTGTGATGCAGTGCCCTAGACCACTGCGCCACCCAGGAGGCCCCGATTGTCAATTTTTTGACAATAGCTGTTTTTGTTAGCAATATTTGCCCTGATTTTGAGTAAACACCAGATGTAAACATGTTTGACATGCTTTATGATTATGAAGTATATGGAAACTCTATGAACTTAAACAAATTGTGTGTTTTTGTAGTAGAGGTTTAGCTGAGATCAATGAAGCCAAATGGCCAATGGTATAGGTTTGTGACTTAACCTCAATGTCCTCAGTATTATAACATATTAGAACTGTGAAAGGCTATGTTCAGTAGCAGTTAGCCTTGATTTTAACAGTCACGTTTCAAACTTATGTTTGTTGCTTGGTAGTTTGTGACTTCAAATAGCCATTTCACCAGATATCTTACTGTATATTGGCACAACACTTCCTCTGTATAGATATCCATCATAA
>NW_026280186.1:5000-10000 GCF_023373465.1 Oncorhynchus keta | reverse complement strand
TTGGGTCAGTCATAGTGGTCAGGTATTCTGTCCCTACATACATATGTTTAGGGCCAAATAACATTCTAGTTTGCTCTGTTTTTTTTTGTTAATTCTTTCCAATGTGTCAACTAATTATCTTTTTGTTTTCTCATGATTTGGTTGGGTCTAATTGTGTTGCTGTCCTGGGGCTCTGTGGGGTCTGTTTTTGTTTGTGAACAGAGCCGCTTCATTTTAAGTGGTTGTAGAATTTAACAGCTCTTTACTGGATTTTGAAAATGAGCATGTATCGGCCTAATTCTGCTCTGCATGCATTATTTGGTGCTTTACGTTGCACACACAGGATCTTTTTGCAGAGCTCAGCATGCAGTCTCAATTTGGTGTCTTTCCCATTTAGTGAATTCTTTGTTGGTGAGCGGACCCCTGACCTCACATCCATAAAGGGCAATGGGTTCTGTAACTGTATCAATTATTTTTTTGCCAGATCCTAATTGGTATGTCAAATTTTATGTTCCTTTTGATGGCATAGAAGGCCCTTCTTGCCTTGTCTCTCAGATCGTTCACATATTTGTGGAAGTTACCCCTCTCTCTCTCTCTCCTCTCTTTATTTATTTCTCTCTCTATCTCCTTCTTTGTCTGTCTTTTCTCTAACGTTCCTTTTCAGTAGTTCAGTTTGGGTTATGTGAATCCAGAATTGAAAGATAGATTTTTCTCTCACTTCACCTGAGAAGTGGACAGGCCCCTATCTAACAACAGGGCACGGGATGGAAAGAGAGGGATGAGATTGGATGGAAAGAGAGGGATGAGATTAGGTGGAAAGAAAGAAAGAAAGAAAGAAAGAAAGAAAGAAAGAAAGAAAGAAAGAAAGAAAGAGGGACTGTTGTGGGATGAGTGAATGAAACGACACAATCAGTTCCAAGAGGAAGAAAATGCCCTTTTCCCCATAAAAAAACACACTCACTTCTGCACTTCATACTTACCTCAGCTTGACTTGATATATTTAGAGTAAAACACTTCTAACTACTTAACATGTAGTGTAAATAAGGAAATTGTTCCTTCCATTGCTCTCAAACTCATTTCTGTACCTTCCCACATCCTGTTGATTCCAGTTATGACCAGTTAGTCAACTACTCTGTTTCCAGGCGTCTGAAAGGAAACCAGTTGGAACAGGAACTAAGTTTGCCCATGGGCACTGGGAAGACCAAATACATTGATGGGAGCTTCTATTGCCTCTTATACCAGCTTTATAGTAATAGTGGCAGTGAAAACCCCTTTAATCCGACATATATCTTCAACATATCAACGCTCGCAAGTTTTAGTTTAGGTTGTGATTAGTACGTGGAGTTTTTCCCAGTTAGGACAAAGTCCCTTCTCTAATGATGAGTAGCCCCTGTCATTTGATGAACCTCTGAGGCATCTGTGAATGGGCCTGTGTCCTTCAGTCTGGCACAAGGCCGGTATTTTATAAAAACCCTTCTGAAGAAGGGAACTAACAGACTGACTGATGTTTTTATGAGGCTCTCCTCCGTTCTGTATTCCTCTCCACATCCCCCTCTTTCCTCTGTTCGCAAGTCTCTCTGACTGACCATGGCTTCTGACGGAATCTTTAGGTTTCGGGATGTTAATGCTAGGACTGAAGTTTGACAAATCTTTCTCAGTTGAATATTTGAGATTGTTTATTGATAAAAAAACATATGTATATTCACATATTTTCCCTTGCATTCCACTTACGTCGTCAAATTCCACTTGCATAGTTGGTATATTTTATGCCCTTTGAAAAACATTCACAAAAGCCTACTGTGTAGCCAGGACCGAGGCAGCCCATATTCAATTCAACTCCACTCAGTAAATTATACAGTATCCCTCTGCCAGAGCTTTCAAAACGAAGGTCGCCCAAAAGTAGAATCCCTTACCCGAGGACCGAGGACTGTTTGATTGAAACACATCTAGACCACACAGCATTATTGATATGCCATCTCCAAGGATGGACGGCTGAATGGCTTCGGCGCCCTCAGCTCCCTCGCTCCTCTCGGCCCTCTCGGCCTCGTGGGCGTCACACCCTGACCATAGTTTGCTTTGTATGTTTCTATGTTTTGTTTGGTCAGGGTGTGAGCTGAGTGGGCATTCTATGTTACATGTCTAGTTTGTCTAGTTCTATGTTTGGCCTGATATGGTTCTCAATCAGAGGCAGGTGTTAGTCATTGTCTCTGATTGGGAACCATATTTAGGTAGCCTGTTTGGTGTTGGGTTTTGTGGGTGATTGTTCCTGTCTCTCTGTCTGCACCAGATAGGACTGTTTTGGGTTTTCACATTTCTTGTTTTTGTATTCAGTTGTTCATGTGTACATTTACGTATTAAAAGAACCATGGACACTTACCACGCCGCATATTGGTCCTCCGATCCTTTTCGCCTCTCCTCTTCGGAAGAAGAGGAGGAAATCCCTTACACTGGGTGTTCTTTGGATGTTCTGTACTGTGCTGCTGCGCTAGGCAAGGCTAGGCAAGGCAAGGCAAGGCTAGGCTGGGCTATAAGGCTTCCCATTGTCTGGGGGTCAGGAATAAAGGACTACTTTATGAGCCCAGAGTGGAGAAAGAGGGAGGGAGGGAGGGAGAGAGCGAGATGGAGAGCGATCAAATCGAATTGTATTTGTTACCTGCTTCGTAAACAACGGGTGTAGGCTGACAGTGAAATGCTTTTCCAACAATGCAGAGTTAAAGATTTTTAAAAAGAAAGAAAAAAGGAAATAGAAATAGTGACACTAAAATCACTGTAAATAACGAATAACAATAACGAGTAAAAATAACAAATCAAATCCAATTTTAGTCACATACACATGGGTAGCAGATGTTAATGCGAGTGTAATGAAATGCTGGTGCTTCTAGTTCCAACAGTGCAGTAGTATCTAACAAGCCTTCTAACAATTCCCCAACAGCTACCTAATACACACAAATCTAAAGTGATGGAATAAGAATATGTACATATACATATATAAACATGACTATATACAGGGAGTACCAGTACCGAGTCAATGTGCAGGGGTACGGGGTAATTGAGGTAGCTATGTACACTACCTGTCAAAAGTTTTAGAACACCTGCTCATTCCAGGGTTTTTCTTTATTTTTATTATTCTCTACATTGTAGAATAATAGTGAAGACATCAAAACTATGAAATAACACATATGGAATCATGTAGTTACCAAAAAAGTGCTAAACGAATCAAAATCTATTTTATATTTGAGATTCTTCAAATAGCCACCCTTTGTCTTGATGACAGCTTTGCACACTCTTGGCATAAGTATAAAATATATTTGGATTTGTTTAACACTTTTTTGGTTACTACATGATTCCATATGTGTTATTTCATAGTTTTTATGTTTTCACTATTATTCTACAAAGGAGAAAATAGTAAAAATAAAGAAAAAACCTTGAATGAGCAGGTGTTTTAAAACTTTTGACCGGTAGTGTACATATGGATGTCATAAGGTGAATGCACCAATTTGTAAGTCGCTCTGGATAAGAGCGTCTGCTAAATGACTTAAATGTAATGTAAATGTAATATAGGTAGGGGTAATGTGACTAGGCAACAGGATAGATAATAGAGTGTTGGAGTGTCAGTGTAAGTATGTGTGAGTGTGTGGCTAGAGTCCACTGTGTGTGCATAGAGTCAGTGCAAGAGAGTTAGTGCAGAAAATGGTTTATACAGGTAGTGTGGGTAGCTATTTGATTGTGTGTGGCAGAGAGAATCTTTGCCTGTTTCTATCTTTATACACTATAGGTGTGTGTGTGTGTGTGTGTGTGTGTGTGTGTGTGTGTGTGTGTGTGTGTGTGTGTGTGTGTGTGTGTGTGTGTGTGTGTGTGTGTGTGTGTGTGTGTGTGTGTGTGTGTGTGTGTGTGCATAACACAAACAGTATGTACACCACTGTGTGTGCCTGCCTGTCAGTTTCACACTCCAGTCTCTCATTGCCCTCCAACACTCTTTTGATCGAGTCATATATTTCCAATGCCTTGCACCGGTCCAGCAGCTCTTTCCTGTTTATTTCTCCAATCTAACCACCTGTTATTAGAAGATATATGCCTGCTGAAAGACTTGGTCTGTAGCTGCCTGGCTATCTCTCTCTCTCTGTCTGTCTCTGTCTCTCTCTTCCTCCCTCTTTTCCCTTCTTCTCCCTCTCTCCCTCTGTCGCTCTCCCTTTTTTCTCTTTCTCTCTCTTTCTCTACTCTTTCTTTCTTTCTCTCTCTCTCTCTCTCTCTCCCTCCCTCTTCTCCCTTCTTCTCTCTGTCTGTCTCTGTCTCTGTCTCTCTCTCTCTCTCTCTCTCTCTCTCTCTCTCTCTCTCTCTCTCTCTCTCTCTCTCTCTCTCTCTCTCTCTCTCTCTCTGTCACTCTCCCTTCTCTCACTCCCTCTCTGTCACTCTCTTTCTCTCTCGCTCTCTCTCTCTCTCTCTCTCTCTATATATATATATATATAATTACAGGCCTCCATAAAAACACTTGAAAGGTTTTTGCCTTAAACATCAATAGCTAGTGCTATGGCTTGCAGAGTGAAGACTGTCAAGGTTTCACAGAAATGTCCTTTTGGATTTGATAAATAATACTCTTTTTATTGGAGGAAGGTACGTCTCTTTGTCCGAGAACACATTGTGTAAACGGTTTTTAGTTTGCAGGGTCGGTCGCAGTGGACAAACATTATACAGAGTTGAAGGTTGGTTGGAGAAATTGTATTGTTGTGGCAGTGACCTCTGAGTATAGTATGAAATAGCAGGGTTACATTTAATTACAAACATAATTACAAATCATCTGTAGACTGCAAATTGACCGCAAGAAGCCCAAACATATATAATATTTGACTAAAACATAATAATTTCGAACCTTGCTTACATTTGAATACGATCACATATAGTGAGTATACAAAACATTAGGAACAGCGTCCTAATTACAACAGTTCGTCAGGGCGTGGACTCAGGTGTCGGAAGCGTTCCACAGGCCCATGTTGACTCCAATGCTTCCCACAGTTGTGTCAAGT